>NC_133771.1:186742561-186754386 GCF_003597395.2 Chelonoidis abingdonii | reverse complement strand
ATCATTCCATTTAGGTGAATCCAGCCTTACCTAGGCGAGGGGTCGGAGTTCAGACGCGGCAGCCTGGAGCACAGCTCGCCCAAAGGCCGCGTCGTCCCGAGGACGCTGGACCAACGCATAGTGCGTGGCGAAAGTGTGACACGATGACCAGTTGCAGCACGGCAAATCTCCCTGGATGGGGAGGAAGAGGAGCCCGCCACAGCCTCATCCGGAGAAGAGGAGGAGGATATGCCCGGAACAAGTGGGTCCTGGACAGGACTCGTCCCCTGTGGATCCTGCTGGAAAGACTCTGGGGAGTGTACAGGATGAATGGAATGATCCTCTGCGTCTTGCAGAGGAGGGCAGGATATAGTAGCCTCTGGCGCCCGACGTTGTGGAGCAGGTGCAAGGGCCGGGACCAGGGGAGCACCCTGGGCCTGATGGTAAGCCCAGGGTTTCCACATGGACCATTGCTGCTGCGCGAGGTCATGGGAGCGACGATCCTGAAAGAGTCCCACGGGGAAATCAACATCTCGGTCCCGGCTATAGCTGCTACCGGCCCTGGAGGAAGCAGACTCTTGACCAGACGGCCACGGAGGGGCCGCAAAGGTGGGCACCGACGTGCCAATGGACCTTGCAGCCCGGAGTGTCGGGGACCGGTGGCGGTACCGGGAGCCGGACCGGGACCTGCGCCCGGCTTGGTGTCGGGAGGTCGACCGGGACCTCGAGCCTCGACGGCGAGATCTGCTCCGAGAACATTGGCCTGTGTAGTGGTGCCGGGAGCTCGACCGGTGCCACGAATAGCGGGACGGGGAGCGAGTTGCGGACCGGCGCCGCGGTGAGCGGTGCCGCAATTGGGAGCGGTGCCGAGGCGATCGGTGCCGAGGTGAGCGGGAGCGGTGCCGAGGCGAGCGGTGCTGCAATTGGGAGCGGTGCCGAGGTGACTGGTGCCGCGATTGGGAGCGGTGCCAAGGTGAACGGTGCCACGGTGAACGGTGCCGCAATTGGGAGCGGTGCCGTGAAGAGGAGCGGCAAGGAGAACGAGATCTGGAGCGGTTGTCCTGAGCGGTGGCAGAGGGCGGCCGAGAAAAAGGCGGCTTGCCCTTGGAGAGGCTCACACGGACTGGTGGTACCGGAGGTACATGAGGTGCCGGCTCCGTTATTGCAATCAGGTCTCGCGCCGCTGAAAATGTCTCCGGTGTGGAAGGCAATGCCAGCTCGACTGCGGCCGGTGCCGGGGAGCTTCTCGGCACCGGACTCGATGGCCCGCGTGGGGCTGGAGTCAACGGGGCCAGATCTGACGGCACCGCAACCGGGGTCGGTGCCGGGCAGTCTGCCTCAGGAGCAGTCTTAGCCTTCGGGGCGGCTGCAGAAGGGTCCGCCTGAGGCTTAGCCGACTTCGACCTTGGAGAGAAGGAGCGGCGCGGAGTTGCCTTCGGCGTCGCATGCTGCCGGTGCCGAGGAGCCTTAACGGTACCGGACGTGGACGGTGCCGGGCGAGTGGTCTCGTCCGCTTTCTGGCTCGTACTCGGTGCTGGTGTCAGCGCCGCCTCCATGAGGAGCTGTCGCAGTCTAAAGTTCCGCTCCTTCTGGGTGCGCGGCTTGAATGCCTTGCAAATGGGGCACTTAGACGCTAAGTGCGACTCCCCCAGGCATTTCAGACAGGAGTCGTGGGGATCTCCTGTCGGGATGCCTATTACAGGCTGACATTGCTTATAATCCGCGAGCCAGGCATGGCTTCGGTACCGGGGCACGGTAGGGAAGAGCCCCCGGCCCGCGAAACTACTAACAAATACACTAACACTATTACTCAACTATAACTAATTATTATGTAAACAAGACGATTAACTAACAAAGAACAGCGATAAGCGAGCAGCTAGGGAAGAATGTGGAGGTCAGGCAACTGCACTCCACTGTTCCAACGACCGACACGGGCGGTAAAGAAGAACTGAGGGGTGGCCAGGTCGGCCGGGGTATTTATATGCGCTATAGTGGCGCCACTCCAGGGGGCGCCCGGCCGACCCGCCGAGTGTTGCTAGGGTAAAAAGTTTCTCCGACGGCCGTGCACGCGGCACGCACACACCTAAATGGAATGCATATGAGCAACCACTCGAAGAAGAACTTGTCTTTTCTCAGCAGATCCTGCAGTGAAGTCCTAATGCTAAATTTAGGACATCACATTAATTTCTATAACAGACTGATGTCCTAAACAAAACACAGAATTAAAACTCCACCGAAGGATCAAGCAGGAGGAAGAAATTGACCACAAAGAAAGCTGCATTCATTACAATATAAATATATTCACTGATAACTAAGAGAACATAGAAGAACTTTGATCAAGTAAATTTCTTTATGTAAAGCCTTCCCCCACTCCAATAAGATATGTCAAATAGTATTAAATACAGTACTCCAGGGAAAGTCTTATAACATAAACACAAAACAAGCACTTTGCAGATGTTATAGCACTGCTTTAAAAAGGAATTAGTTTTACAATGAATCAGTAGGAAAGAATATTGCATAATTTTTCAGATAGCTCATTATTGCACAGCCCATTTGCTCTAACTGGCTTTTGGGAAGGGTGTGTGTGGTAAGAGATAATATTTGTGGAAATACATGTATTCTTTTTTTGGTTGATTATATTTTAATTATAGGAAGGAAGAGAGCCTGCTGGATTTCTAGGTATTTATTATAATATTTATACAGTTTGTATTTTTAATTGCTGTCAAAAGTGCTTAGACCAGTGGATAGGAATTTTTGTATTGAGTACATAAATCAAATTCAATAAACAAAGTTAGGGGAACATTGTCTAGAAAAAGTAATCAGATAGTACCCATCGTGTCCCCTTAAATCTTCAAAGAGGCAGAACAAATCATTTTAGTAAGGTCCACTATTAACTTACACTTGGTGCCCTTACAATATATTTTATACCCACCCTCCAAAGGGCATACCTAATTAATCCCCTGAATTAGTTACTAAGATTTTTCCATACCAATTATCAAGCTACCTGACCTGTAAAGGTTACTTAATAAGTTCAAAGTTAACTAGTTTACAGTCCTCAAAATCTTTCCAAACAATAGGCTCTCTGAATTTCATTTCATACATATGTGTTATGATACCATCCTGCTGCCTTTTTATGTTTCAGGGCACTTAAAACAGTATTGACCTTAGACAGTTTTTTATTTAATCTGTATAACAGTAATTACATGTAGAGGATAATCCTGACTAAAAGTATCAGTTTGAAACACATTATGTATTTCACTTAGGACAACTACTGGTTTTCCCAGGTATGAAAACAAAATTTCTATCCAATTTAATTTTACGTTCTGCAATCTTCACATATTGTTCCAAAAAGCTATTTCCCTCTTAAATTCTGGAAATTGGTATGTGCAGAAATTAACTGATTGGTTGTTTTACTTACCAAAATGGTTACGTGGAACCCAGGTGGAGGTTTCTTTGTGGTCAGAGAGATTTTGTTCTACAGCTGGAGGAAGCCTTTTCCAGTTAGTGAACTCCAGAGTGAAATTAAGGATGTCATCATTCACAGAATAAATCCTACACGATAAAAAAATTACCATATAACATTGTCAACACACTACTACAAAGATAATCTTGGGGGACAGGAGAAAATATATTGAAAGATTTATGTTTTTATAACAAGTTCCTGGAAATCGACATCCTAAGCATAACAAAACATCAAAGGGAATTCTAAAATAACTTTGATAGCATAACACTTTACTAATGCAATTATATCTTCCTCCATTACTTTTAGAATTAAGCTACACTGTAAGAGAAAGTATACACTCTAAAGTGTATCTGCCTTAGTAATAGGCAGTATTTTTCTCTACAAGAACTGCTTATTACATCTCTATCTAGGTTTTTATAAGGTCTCTCAACATGAGGGTGAATAAGTGTCTCACATTATTGCCTAGTCTTTCCATGACATCTGGAAAAATGTCTAATGGCTTATTTAATTTAAAAAATAATCAAACCAAAACCTAAGGAATTAAAAAAAAAAGATTTTGAGTTTTATGCACGAACTGATTTTAGGGTGATTTATATCTCATTTCTCCAAGAAAATGTGTAAAAAATAGTAAACAATAGCCTTCACAGAATAAGTGGGTTACACAGGAAGTCTAAAGGAGTTATTTTAAAAAAGGGCATTTGAAATGTACTGAAATACAATACTTGTACTTTCACATCATAATTTCTATGCTATGTACGTATTCTTCCATTTTCATCTGACTCAACCAATAGTATAAAACAAAATGCTGTGAAACACACAAATGTACTAGGTGATTAAAATTAATAATAAAAAACCTTCCTGCTGTTCTATTTTTTCTATTATTTTATTTTTCAGCATTAACATAGTTCATGTGTGACCAATAGAGTCATTTTCATGCATTTATCTGAACAATGCACAGGAGTAATGAATCTGATTGCATTGGTTTCTTTAATGCAATGGTGAGTTTGCTTACCACTTTTGATACTCCCATTAAAATTTACTGTTACTGTAGTACACTTACCATAAGCCAGTGACAATTAATAAACTATATGGACAGACGGCATGTACTTTTTATTATTCTGCTATTATTTTCCAGAAGGAAAAAAAAAAAGCATTGCATTTAAAGTTGCAAAAATAGATCAAATCTGTGGATTACATTGTAATAGGTAGTTATTTTAACAAGTATGTTTTTAAACAATATAAATCAAGAAACGTACAAAAGCACTTATAGTTTAGCTGACAATATAAAAAAATGTTACATACAATACAAATGGACAACAAGAGTCATAAAAAAATAGGACTTTTATAGTGTTTACTCTTGTAATCATACACTGCTCTTTATTTGTAAGTAAGTGTAATCACAAATACTATTTATCATGTCAGGCTTAAAATATGTTGCTTTAAAAAATCAATGAATATAACATTTCACTACATCAAGAAAATCAGTCAAATGATGAAGTTAACATTGTAAGCAGTATGACAAATTCAACTATAATGTCATCACAAAATTTAAAACAAATCAATGTTTAAAACTGAGTGGACATTAAAATTCAACTCCTATACAAATTAAAGATTACATGTAAATGGAATTACTAACAGGATATGCAAAGTTCTGTGAATATACTAAATCAGTGGACTCTGTCTAATCCATTATTTCTATTTCATGTATTTGTATAGTTTCAAATTATTTTGTTACAAGTCATACATATGGAAGTACAGAGTCAAGGCTTCTATGCTGCATGACAACATGGAAAAAGGAAAAAAAAATCAGAATATAAATATACTGACCCCTTTAAATACTAGAATAATTTCTATAATGCCTAAATACACGTAAAAGCAGTCAATCCAGTTTTTTTTTTTTATCGGAAATGTATTCATTCACATTTTGTATAAAACAACACAAAATTTATGGTACTAAGGCAAAAAAATCAAGTGACGATGACAATCTGTAATTTTACCCACTTCCTTCTCCCCCTGCCACTGAACTGAATGCTAGATGAATTCCCCCTCCGACACTGTTTAAATTCCCATTTGACCCAGAATTATCTGAGATTTTTCTTATACCATTGTTTTACTGCACTTACATACTTCCATTTGATTTGGGGTGGGTAGCACACCATTTTCAGAGGAGGAGGGAAATGATAGGGAAGAAAGACTGGTTCAGTGAAAAATGCAGAGCATCCCATTCCCTGGAGTAAATAAAGACCAAGCCTTGCTTTAGCTCTCTTCTCAGACAAAGGGGAAAGTTTTATAACATTGAACCCTGCTCTTCTCTGTGAACTTTTCACTCAAGATGTTTGAAATCTCTGTCAGTCATGATCCTGAGTTAGATTACTGAATTCAGTGCTTAAAATGATCTGAAAAATATAGAGGGGTCTGTCATCACCTCTACACCTACCTGTGCCCCTGGTGAATTAATTCTGCCCTACAATCCTCAAATCAATCCTACCCCCTCAATCTAGCCTCCTCCAGTCCCTATATCAATTGTACCCCCACCTGTTTTGTCCCCATCACTCCTGCCCCCTTCAGCTTCACCTCTGTCCATCCTGCAGTTCTCCATCCACCTCTCCCAGGAGGTGGGTGTGCAGCATGGTCACCTCTCCCTCTTCCCAGGCTGGGTGTTGCTTGGAGGAAGTGGAGCAGAGAAGCTGTCCAACAGCTCACAGAGGGGCAAGAGGGAAGAGAGGGCAGAGCCATCCTGTGCAGCTGGTCTCTTCCTGCTCCCTGCTGTCCTATGAAAACAGTGTGGGCTCCTGACAGAAGGGGGGAGAGCTCAACCTGTTTCCTGCAGCAGCTCTGATTGGCTACTCTTTCTCAGGAGGGGGCAAAGTTGCAAATCAGAAGATGTTTTCCCCCAGGGATACTAAAATGTGCCACTCACCCTTCAGCAATCTGGCTGCTGGTTAGAAATTTGATTTCCTGGGTCTGAAACCCATTGTCACCTGGCACATTGTAAGCACTGGTTATGATGTGCTGCTCAGTGAAAGCATTTGTTAAACTAGGTTAGTCATGAATTTGGAGATCAGTATTAGTACACAACATCTAAAATACAAGTCAGTATTATCCTTCTTACCACAGTCTGCACAACAGATTCAGTGGATTAAATCCAGCCAACAATAGATGTGGTAGCCATTCTTTGTACTGTTCCTGAGCGTTAGCAGCATATTTTGTAAACTCTAGTGAGCGTTCCCCAGAAGGCATCGGACAGCCCACCTTCAAGAAGTGTCGAAACCAAGAAAATTTTTTGTGATGCAGGCAGTATCCTAAATTAATCCAGAGTAGGTGGATCCCATACTTCAGAAGAATGGGAATTAAACCGTAAAACCTACAATATCACACAGAAAACAAGATACCTTGTTAAAATAATACTGAAAATACACTGCTAAAGTTACTATAGAATCAGACTAGAGAACCTTTTGTAACAAACCATTTTAGACTATTGCAACAGTGATTGTTTCTAGAAAGCATCACCTTAAAACGTCACTCAAATAATCTGTAGTCCCCAAAAGAGATCAGTATTAAAATTTAAAACGTTTGCATTTTTGTTCCTGAAAATTTGTTTAAAAAAGAAACAATTAAATTACACCTCTACCTCAATATAACATGACCCGATATAACACGAATTCAGATATAACGCAGTAAAGCAGTGCTCTGGGGGTGCAGGTCTGCGCACTCCAGCGGATCAAAGCAAGTTCATTATAATGTGGTTTCATCTATACCATGGTAAGATTTTTTGGCTCCCGAGGACAGCGTTATATCGAGGCAGAGGTGTATATCAGCAATAAGTTCTAGTTTAAGTAATGTTTGCAAAAGATGCTGATCAAATTAAGCCTTCTAATTATCCACAGGACAGCTGAAGCCAAGGAAGCAACAGGTCAAGCTTTCTTACACTTAGAGCCCTGCAAATCTGCAGATATCTGCTTCACATCCTATGGATGTGGATATCGGCGGACCATGTTTGTAGATTGTGGATGGATGTGATTCCAAATTTTGTATCTAGAACCCTTCAAATCTGCAGCTATCCATGGATCATGTTTGCGGATCAGAGGCAGATACAAATATTTCTCAACACAAGGCTCTACCCATACTGTCCTGATAGTATGCTTCAAACCAGCTTTGTGTGGATTACCTAGATGCACCAAGGCTGTTCTCCTCTCAATCCCTAGACTTTCCACTGAGACAAATGATTAATAACAGTTTACTGGTGTCATCTCTCCAACACCAAACAAGTACTGAACTGAACTTCACATTTTCACATATTTGTTCACACTTAAATTGGTAATCTAGAAGTGAAAGCCTGTTTCCCCATGTCTCTGTTACAAGAAGACAGAATATACACTTCATTACACTTCTCTTTACTATATTAAATTTATTCACTTTTATAGACAATGTACATAACATTTTGATCAAAATGCTCCCCATTTCTAAGAATCTTGGAAATATCCTGAAATTCACAGAATCATAGAAGTGTAATGCTGGAAGGGACCTTGAGAGGTCATCTAGTGAGTCCATCCCCTGTGCTGAGGCAGGATTAAGTAGACCTAGACCGTACTTGGCAGTACTTAATTTGTCTAGCCTGTTTTTAAAAACGTCTGTTGACAGGGATTCCACAACCTCTTTAGGTAACCTGTTCCAATGATTAATTATCCTTATAGTTAAACTGTTTTTCTTAAAATCTAATCTGAATCTTCTATATTGAAAACTAGGTTGATTACTTCTCCTACACTCAGTCGACATGGAAATCAACTGATCAGCTTCCATTTTTACATATTTGAAAACTACATTCAGGCTCCCCTCCCTCGCCTTCTCTTCTCTAGACTAAACATGCCCAATTCTTTCAATCTTTTCTCATAAGTCAAGTTTTCTAAATCTTTTTATCACTTCTGTTGTTCTCCCCTGGAATTCTCCAATTTATTCATATCTTTCTTAAAATGTGATGCACAAAACTGGATACAATACTCAGCTGAGGCCTCACCAGTGCTGATTAAAGTAGAACAATTATCTCCCACATTTTACATACAACACTCCTGTTAATACATCACAGATGACATTTGCTGTTTTTACTGCAGCATCACACTGTTGACTCTCATACAATTTGTCATCTGCTATCACAACCCCCAGATCCTTTTCTTCAGTACTAATACATAGCCAGTTACTTCCTATTTTTTATTTGTGCATTTGATTTTTTTTCTTCTTAAGTGCAGTACTTTGCCTTTGTCTTTATTGAATTTCATCTTGTTGATTTCACATCAATTCTCCAATTTATCAAGAGCATTCTGAATTCTAACACTCTCCTCCAAAGTGCTAGCAACTGCTCCGAGCTTGAGGACAGCCTCATATTTTATAAGCATATTCTTCACTCCATCATCCAAGTTGTTAATTACATTTTTGAACAGTACCAGACCCAAGACAAACCCCTGTGGGATCCCACTTGCTATGACCTCTCAGTTTGACAGTGAACCATTAATAATTATTCTTAGTATGGTTTTTCAACCAGTTGTGCACCCACCTTACAGTAATTTCATCTAGATGATATTTCTCTAGTTTGCTTAAGAAATGTCATGCAGGATAGTGTCAAAAGCTTTACTAAAGTCCAGATAACTCATATCTACTGCTTCCCACTGTCAACTAGGCCAGTTATCCTGTCAAAGAGGGAGATTATGGTAGGTTGGTTTGGCATGATTTATTCTTGACAAATCCTTGCCAGCTATTACTTATTATCCTCCAGGTTTGAACAAATTGATTGTTCAATAATTTTTTCCAATGTCTTTCTGGGTATTAAAGTTAGAGTAATGCAATCAACCAGTTAGCCTATCAACATTTTTCCTTAAGGTTTATATTTAGCATGATTTGTGTGAGACACTAAGTTAGCTCCCAACTCTATTAGAGACATTTAAAAAAGATCTTGCTTTTAATTTGAAAATCTGCTGTCCAGATAAGTTTTGTGGGAAGCAATAAAGACAGGGCGGCTCCAGGTACCAAGGCACCAAGTGCGTGCCTGAAGTGGCAAGCTGTGGGGGCAGCCTGCCAGTCACTGTGAGGGCAGCAGTCAGGCTGCCTTCGGCGGCATGCCTGTGGGAGGTCCGCTGGTCCTGCAGTTTCAGCAGCAATTTGGCGGCGCTGAATCCATGTTACCAGCAGACCCCCAGCAGGCATGCCGCCGAAAGCCGCCTGACTGCCATGCTTGGGGCGGAAAAATACATAGAGCCACCTCTGAATAAAGAAAACAGTTGTATTAGAATGCTGAAATGCTGTCACCCAAGATCTCACAACTAAGAGCCATTTTTTTCTATACTGGCTTTTAATTAAGACTTTGGAGGCTCAAAGACCTGTGAAAATATTCACAAGGCAGCTGAATCCAAATAGCTATTTAGATTCCTTTGATTCATTTAAAAGACAAAAAAAGTAAGGTGAATATTATTAGTTTTTCTTTGCCTTCATTGCAATTATCAGCAAGACATATTTTAACATCTGTGTGATTAGTCTTTATTAATGATACTGTGATAGTGAATGATGATATAGCCAAGCATTTGTGTGTTGGTTGCACATGTGGGCTTTAGTTAATAATTTGATTGCAGAATGTTGCTTCTATGAGGCAGTTTGGAATTTAATCCTCTGCTGCGTGTCTCATTTGTAGCAACATTTTTGAGAACCATTAGCAGCGCTGATTCATTTTCTAAAAACTATGTTTATTATACATTGAGAACAGGACAGGACAGAACAGTGAAATGATGCTCATTAATTTTTAAAGACATGGTCTAGGAGGTATGCAGTGAAATTTAATACAATAAACCCTAGGCATTTCTTCACTGCAAACCTTATACATAATTTATAGGAGACATGGCAGAGCACATTCTGGCTATTATCCAGATGTATGATTTCACATGCGCAGTTCAGGATCTGCATAAGTTCCTGCCTCAAGCAATTCAAAATCATTTGCAGCCTGACCAGAGAAATATTAGCTATAATAGGCACAGTCACAGGGACATGTTTTCACTGTTTAAAAAAAAATTACGTCCTTGCTGATTTCCTCCCTTGAAATATGCCCTTTTAGCTGAAGCGGAATAAATTTAAGCCAAATGTTGCTGCAGCATTTTCATTCAGGAAAATTACTAAACTGGCAGGTTATTTATTAAAATTCTGTACTCCTTCTAGATACATGGCACATATTGAGAGATTCTTGTGAAACAATTTTACAATATGTTTAGAGAAGTTTTTTTTTTAAGTTTACTATCCTGTTGAAGAACGTATGTAACGCTCAAGAATATTGATGATGAGAGAAATGCATGCACATTATAACTTTCACATATATTATACACAGACTATATGCTTAACGTCATGAAAATTTTAATATTTGAGCATAATTTAGCTAAACATCAATCTGTACAGGATGCATACTCCAATACCACTATCAAACTGTCAGGGATAACAAATTCTAACATTACTGAAAGCTTCACCATAGAACACTTTTGCCAGTTCCCTACCTATCAAAGGTTACAATCACTCCAGGGCCAACATCCTATACAATAAGAGAACTTCCTATACAATAAGAGAACTTCGCAGGTAATCACCAAATTGCCTCTTTCAGAATTTGAGACAACAAATGTGTCTTCTGTAGTGTGGATACAGCTCATCTGATACTAGGTATCAGGAAATGATCATAGATAGCCATGTAGATTATACTCTAGTAATTTAGCAACTGAATAAACTGTACAAATAATTTGATTTTGTCTTGCTTTAAATATCTTGTACATGGTACTTCATGAATGATCAAAATCACATTCAGTCTTCATCATTATCTTTGCCTTAAAATAATAACCAAAGGCGAAATAGCTCCATGGTAACTTTGGAATCAGCACTCAAGGAAGCAACACCTTCCCTTAGCAAATGACAACAGCAGTAAATTTAAAAGAAACGTTTAGAAGCGGCTTAAAAAACAAAGGGGACATTTTCTTAAGGATCTGTATTTGAATCTGATTTGGGTAGATTGCTACATTTTATTCATGCTGCTTTATGTGGAAAAAAAGGAGTTGTAATGTCATATTATAAAGGGAGCTTACAACATATAATATATACAGTAGATTATGAAAAGCTAATATTTAAAAATAAGGGGAACGTGGAAGGGGAAAAGAGGACTGGTTGGAAAAAAGCAATAAGAGAAAAACAGAGGAAAGAAGGAAGCAAAGCAAGGCCTGGTCTACACTATGTGTTTATACCGATTTTAGCAGCGTTAAACCGATTTAACGCTGCACCCGTCCACACAATGAGGCCCTTTATATCGATATAAAGGGCTCTTTAAACCGGTTTCTGTACTCCTCCCTGACGAGAGGAGTAGCACTGAAAT
>NC_133771.1:186678172-186740960 GCF_003597395.2 Chelonoidis abingdonii | reverse complement strand
TCTGCCAGGGCAATCCAGGGAAAAAAGGCAAGAAATGATTGTCTGCCGTTGCTTTCACGGAGGAAGGAATGAGTGATGACATTTACTTAGAATCACTCGCAACACTATATTTGCACCATCATGCACTGGGATCTCAACCCAGAATTCCAATGGGTGGGGGAGACTGCGGGAACTATGGGATAGCTACCCACAGTG
This sequence comes from Chelonoidis abingdonii, assembly GCF_003597395.2. Taxonomy (NCBI): domain Eukaryota; kingdom Metazoa; phylum Chordata; order Testudines; family Testudinidae; genus Chelonoidis; species Chelonoidis abingdonii. Next base: position 186,740,765 of record NC_133771.1, on the reverse strand, counting down.
CAATGCTCCAGAAATCGACGCTAGCCTCGGACCATGGACGCACACCGCCAATTAATGTGCTTAGTGTGGCCACGTGCACTCGACTTTATACAACCTGTTTTACAAAACCAGTTTATGTAAAATCAGAATAATCCTGTAGTGTAGACGTACCCTAAGAGACAAAGAAGGAAGAAAGGAAAGGTAGACAAGAAAAAAAATCTCAAGGGGCACAATCATGACTCTAGTGACGTGTCCATGCAGAGGAGCAAGGAGGTGTAAAGTGTTCATTTTCTCTTCTGCATGATCTATCTGCATTGCCATAGCAGCAAGAGTGGGCAGAACTTTTGACTTCATCTGCCCAATGCTTTAGCCAGCACAGCTGAACCAACATAGAAGGGGAAGTACCAGTAATTTGTGTCATTTATAGGTTTGGCATAAATTACTTTCCACTCAGATCAAGTGGAGAATGGGAGATCAGATTGTGACTCAGAGTCACAATTTGGTTCCTGGACTGTTCCTGGAGCAGCACAACTACGTGCTGCCCTTTATTTGGGATTTGTGGCAAAGCCACAATACAGCCCTAACTGAAAAATAAAATAAAGGAAATACAAACTGAAAGGAATGGCAAAAAAAATAAATAAATAAAAAAATAGACAAATAAACAAAACAACCTTAGGGGAAAGCTGAGGCAAGGAAGGAAAAAGGTTCTGGCACATGAAACACACTTTCTCCACAGAACACCAATTATACTGAACAGGATTTAATTTCCCCAACTGCTAATCAGACAAGATGGTTTCACAGGAGACAGTCTTCAAATTTGCTATATGGAATTAGAAGGGTTTTTAAAATTCAGACAGGGACCCTTACAAGATTCTCTATGTGCTCAGAAAATTCAAAGTAATTAATGTGATCAAGTCAGGGTGGAGCGATTTAAATCAAGCCAATTTAAATCCATGGGTTTTTTAAATTAAGTAATCTAAATCGTAATTTAAACTATGTGAGGCTTTGTAAAACTACTTTGAAAATCTGTGCTATTGCACTTTAGATTAAAATTTATAAGGAACAAAATTTCTGTATTCCCAACCTCCGAAACATGTCAATACTGGTATGGTATCTCATTTGAATTTTACAAAACTGCCACAGATGAAAAAAAAAAATTAAATTCAGGCCCTAATCCAAACACTTCAACAGGCACATAACTTTACTCACATGAACAGTTCCACTGACTTATATGGGACTACTCATCTGCTTCTAGTTATGTATATACATAAGTGTCTGCAGCACCAGTGGCTAACATTGCATCAGAAAAAAATGAAGTTACTTAAACTTGCAATACATTAATGAAGTTTTTATGAATTATTTTTATACACACAGTCTAATATTTTCAAACATAGGCACCTAAAAATAAGGTTCCTCCACCAATATTTACTCCTGGGAGAACTGTGCATCACTGCAAGCACACGTATAATTCATGTGCTGCACATTTTTTTTTTTTCCGCTGAAAAAATTTCTGCCGGAAATTTGCTGCAGTTACACCTTTTGCCCTATCTGGGCAGGGCAAGAAATCAGAATGAGGAAATGAAGGCACTGAATGCACAAAATGAAGACAGCACCAAAAAGTGGTGCTATTTGGATCAATTAAGTGATGCATTTTTTAAAATTAGAGATAAGCCAAATTCTTTGCTCCCATTACTTCCTTGACTTCGGTGGCACTGTGCCAGGAAATAATTTAACCCTGTGTTCAAGAGTCATTCTTCTGTTAGAATGTGATTTTTAAGTAGATCTAATTTAATAGCCTAAACAATTTCCCTTTAAAAAAAGCACATTAGCCACACAACATTACTATGCATAATATTGCTGTGATATACAGTACATAAAAAACACGTTAAATTGCATTCTGTCAAAGTATTAAATTAATAATAAATGTAGTTATTGCAAAAATAATTTGCACGTGTTTATCAAATATTATTCTCCAACATGTGCAAGTACTGAATATCTCTATCACTCTAATGCCTAGTCCAATATCAGATCCATTAAGATATCTGTATTCAGTATCCCAATTTAAATCTATCATACCTATACACTTTTTGTAAAAGGCAGCTCACAATAACATGTGAAGCTCAGAGTTCGCAAGAAGTGTCTTGGGGGCTAATCCTGCACCATTATTTTCACTGGTATCTAGATTTGGTTCAGTGTGTAATGCATTTTCTCTAAGGACAAGTTTTGGGAGGAGGGAATAATAGACACAGAATAATGAGATAATTATCATGTTGATTTTATTGTTCAAATGTCCCACAAACCCAACTATATACAGAATTAGGTGGAAGAAGAGATTTACCAATTTTATTAATAAAATTAATAACTACAAAATAGTGAACTGAAGGGAAGAAGGGAGTCCTGCCTCATTAATATACTTTCAATATCAAGTAAATTAAGTTAAAATGTGAATAACAGTAGTTACATTTTACAATTTTCCTCTGTTGTATCAAACAACCATTTGTTGAGCACCAACAGCATGTGTCATACACACTGTACAGAACAAATGGAACATAGTGATCATGATCTCAAGGGATTTATAATCTACGGTAAGTATAAATTCTTTGGTAGTTCGCAACACCTGTAACATACGGAAGCTCTGCTTTCAGGGTATTGGACAGTCTTGTCCTAGGAACACTGAGATTTGGAGGGGGAGGGGCACTTGTCTAAAACAATTTTATGTTGCTTTGTTTTTACACAAAAGACTGGCATGCAGAGAAAGTAAAATAGTATTTTCCAAGAACTCAATCTCACTGAAAAGAATCTAGCTAATTAAGAATCTGTTTGATTCAATTACAGCATCATGTCAAGTTCCCAGAAGACCGAGATGGTTGATAAAACCTTTTGAAAGCCAGGAAACTAGACCGCAATTATGTTCTACAAGACTCCTTTTCAAAGAACAGAGCTTCCCAAAGGAGATTTTAGCAAGGTTCTTTAGCTCACGTATGTGACCCATAACTAGTGCACTATAGAGGTACTTAATTCTTGAGACAACAGACTAAACCTTGAGAAGGGAAAAAAACCATATATATTTTAAAAAGTAAGCCTGAGATAAAGAGAAGTATAGTTAACCTATGACAAATGAAAAAACACTAGAGATATATCATACATACTTCTTTTGGAAAACCATGCACATAGGTGATACGCAGCCAAAGATTAGGCACTTCTGAGCATCTGGGCTGTAGCCTTCTTTAAGTAACATTTCCAAGCACTCTTCACTACCACCATAAACTGCTGAATAGACAGGGCTCACTTTGTCTTTTCCCGTGTCACAGGTCCGATCAGTAACTGGTATTAGCAATCCCAATAAGCTATAACATATAAAACTATGTTTATTGTGGAGTCTTTTTACATATATGGAAAAATTAGATATTATTTTTCCTGGCTATTTTTCCCATGGACATTATTGTTTAAAACAAAATCACACATGAAATGTAATCACATCCTTTTAATTAAATAAATATGTAAAAAAACCCCATTCATAATAGTAGACATTTTGACATAAAAATCTTCTAACGTCTTACACATACGGAACTGTTAGTATCATCAATGCAAAACTATCTGCAAATTTAAACTGAAATAATCTTCTAAATCTTTTATGATTTGTTATTCAAAATTAGCTGGAATTGATGTATTTGTAATATCTCAGATTCTAATTAGGTTTAGTCAGAGATTGGTTTACACTGATATAGAGATACGTCTGTTCTGCAAAGTTTGGATCTAGAGTTTTACAACGTAGTAGGAACGGGTGTTCAAATCTGGGAGTTTTCGTTTAACAAACTGTAGACAAAGGGGATGTCTTCTCTGTTAGAATTCAGCCTCAGTGTTGGGAGTGGTGGGAAAATTTGTGCCACACCCTGTACTTTGGACCCATATCCTTCCTGATTAATGAAGATCAGTAAGGAAGCAGTGGATCCTTTGCAGATGGAAATTGTCAAAGCTTCTCTTAGAGAAACCAGCCTGCCTGTTGCTTTGAAGGAAGTATTAACACAGCCTTTGCTCAAGGAGCCATGCCTTGACAATCTTGCCAATTCACCTTCCATTTTTGAGAAAGACAGTAGTTGTGGCAAGACATCTCTCACACTATCTAGAATCCTCTGAAACATCTTTTCCCTTATCAGTTTGAACACAGAAACTTCACTGGTCATGCTGGTCAATGACCTCCTCCTGGTAATGGATGAAGATCAAGCCCCCATACAGGTATTATTACATTCCACTGATTGTGAAATGCTGTTGATTCATCTGCAAACACTGGTGGAAGAGGAGAGTTCTGCTCTTCTGTAGCTTTGTTTTCTTTTGCCTAGGTTGCACCACATAATTATGGGCACTTCCTCCTTTTCCCAAAGGGCTCTCAAGTGCAGGTTACTGCAGGATGTCATGCTGACATCTCTCCTCCCCACCCAAACCAGATGCATACAGGCGTGCAGTGTTTTCAGTATACTGATGACAACCAAATGTATGCGTCTATCTCAGTGATTTTCAAACTTTTTGTGTTGGTGACCCCTTTCACGCGGCAAGCGTCTGAATGTGACCTCTCCCTTTACTATAAAAACTGGAGGTTGATTTAATTTAATGGGAGCTGGGAGCTGTCAGCTCCATGAAGTTGATAGCTCATGACCGCTATGTACCCACCCTGGGGGGTTATGACCCCGTTTGAGAACCCCTCATCTATGACACCCCAGACAATGAGGTTCCTCAGCCAATGCTTTCTTGAGGTTGGAGAATGGATGAGAGTGAGCTGGCTGAAGCTCAGTCCAAACAAGGCTCAGGTGATGGTGGCTTGGATGAAGCAGCTGGAGGACATGGCAGAGGCAATATTAGCCCTTTTGACTGGGGGTTTCTGCCACTGATCACCAGAGCATGACGCCTGAAGCTGTTAGATGCCCCACAGAAACTGTTAGACAGTTATAACAAGGCTGGCTAGGAAGTTACATCCTTTATTTCACAAATGAACCTTGTCACTGTTTTCCATGCTTCCCCCACCCCCCAAGATGCACTCTACATGGGTCTACACCTTAAAATCATTCACAGACTGAAGCTGGTGCAGAGTGCAGCAGCTCATTTAGTGAGTGGGGCATCTGGAAACATGTGACACCGATGCTCCAGGAACTGTGCTGGCTCTTCAGATGGAGTTTAAGGCGTTGATCATGAGCTATAGAGCCTTAAAGGGTCTGGAATGTGAGAATGTGATATACAGCCAAAACTGTGCTCAGTGGAGCCACTCTAGCTGGATCCCCCATTTATAAAAGAGATGGGGACTACTGGCAGAGGGATCTCTGTGAGAACCTAGAGGTCTGAAACTTGCTAGCCTCCCACCCCCTGCTGTGAAATACCTCAAATTTCATTACCTACTCTACTGCAAAAGCCAATTTTTTTTTTTAATTATTTTGTTTTGCTGTTTGGAGGAGAGGGTGGAGCTATGTTCTTGGATGGAATAAATGGACTGTTCTGCTGCTTTGATTTACTGGCTCATTTAGTTATTTGTTATTTGTATAGGATTCTTTTGCTGCTGTATGATTATCATTTAAAACTGTATTTCTAACTAAGGGCTCCTAAAGAGTTTTGGACAAGAATACTTTATCATTATTTACACCTAAAACATAAAATAAACAAAACAGTAATATGCTTATCAGGTGAGCAGATGTTTAATCGTGCAGCCCCTCTCTCTGTGGGACAACCACTGACTTAAATGAGAGTTGGATCAGACTCCAATGCAAAATGTCTGCTTACTTCAATGAGAGTTCCACATGGACAAGAGCTGCAGGGTCAGGCTTTGAAACTGTAATGTGAAGAGAATAAGAAATTTTAAACTGAAAAACAGAGTCCATAACTCATTATTTCCCTTCCATTTATAGCTGAGAATTCTTATTCTTGATTACCATTTAGTGAGCAGAATTGTTTATTAGATTTTTATATCACCTACTTGCTATGGCCCATTTGGGCTGCTGCATGAATAGGCAACTGCCATTCCTCCTCATTACAGTAGAGATTTGGATTGGCCCCTTTTGATAACAATAGGTCCACACACTCGGCATGGCCTTCCTGTGCAGCAATGAATAATGGAGTGGCTTTGTCCTTGGCTTGACAATTGACATTTGCACCTAACACAGAATAAAACATATAATATGATGCCTGATCATCATAACAGAGCAAAACCACAAAAGTGAATAAACAAATTACAGCATTAATTAGGCACTGGCTTTCACAAAATTGCTTCATCATTCAGAAGTTTTCTCACAGGTATTAAAGAAAAAACTGTTACCTACCTTTCGTAACTTCTTGTTCTTTGAGATGTGTTGCTCATATCCATTCCATTGTAGGTGTGCGTACGCCCACATGTGCAGTTATTGGAGACTTTTGCCTTAGCGGTACCTGTAGGGACAGGTGTAGCAACCTCTAGAGTGCCGCACTCACGGCATTGTAGATCAAGGACTGCTGGCCCTGCGCCATCTCAGTTCCTTCTTGACAACAGAGGGGCAGGAGGGCGGCTAATGGGATGGAGACCCTCCAGGAGTGAAACAGGAGGGAGCAGGATGACCATGCTGTCATGGGATGGTGGGCAAAGACCAACCTGCCTTGAAATGGCCACCAGGTGAACCTAGACCGAAAACAGCAACAGATCCTGGAGCTTAAGGTGCAGCAAATAGTCCAAGATGTCCTGCAGCAGGGCCTCCTCTGCACAAATGTGCTGACTTGAGGTCCATCACGAGAACAGTTTCTACTTTGCCATGTAGGTAGCCCTGGTGGAGGGTTTCCTGCTGCCCAGGAGGATCTGCTGGACAACAGCAGAACACCGCCATTTTTTCCCACTTAGCCACACAGTAGGCAGGCCATCAAGTGCAGTGCCACCAGATCCGGATGCAGTAGATTGCTGTGGTTCTGGGACACTGGATCCGGCCGAAGAGGCAGTTGCAGCAGGGTGACTGCCAAAAGACTCAGTAACATGCCAAACCAGTGTTGTTGAGGCCAAACTGGGACTATGAGGATGACTGTTGCTTTGTCTTGCTTCACCTTTAGCAGGACTTTGTGGATTAATGGTATCAGCAGAAAGGCGTACATCAGCGCTCCCTACCACAGGATCAGGAAGGCATCTGACAGGGAGCCCATAGAATCATAGAATACTAGGGTTGGAAGGGACCTCAAGAGGTCATTTAGTCCAACTCCCTGCCCAAAGCAGGACCAATCCCCAGATTTTTAACCCAGTTCCCTAAATGGCCCCCTCAAGGACTGAACTCACAACCCTGGGTTTAGCAGGCCAGTGCTCAAACCACTGAGCTATCCTTCCCCCTTGCCCAGCAGAGAACAGAACATGTGGCACTTCTTGTTCTGCTAGGACGCAAACAGGTCCACTGGGGGAGTCCCACACTTGCAGAAGTTTAGGCCGACCACCTCCGGATGGAGTGACCATTTGCGGTGAGACAAGAAGGACTCGCTGAGGCGATCTACCAGGACATTCTTCGTTCCAGGCAGGTGGGCAGCCACCAAATGAATAGCATGCTGCACATAGAAGTCCCAGGGGCTGAGTGCTTCCTGACAAAGGTCCAATACCTGGTGCCACCCTGCCTGGTGATGTAATACATTGTGGCACTATTGTCCATCAGGATCTGCACCACCTTGACTTCCAGGTGGGGCAAGAAAATAAGGCAGGCCAGGCGAACCGGAGCAGCGCCTGATGCTCCCTAAAATCATCTGGAGGGCTAGGTCTGGAGGGGCCCGCCACTGCCTTGTCCTGAAAGGAGGAAGTTGATTGGACAACCGGGGTGGTCTGGCGGTGTCTTCACCTACCAGAGATGGCAGCCGGCTCCTCACCCACGGCAGTTGCCAAAGTGTCCTGCACCACACCCGGTGCCATCATTGCCGTGGGTGCCAACTTTGGCCTGTCTGACACGGTGATCGAGGGCTGGCAGGAGTGGAGCAATGGCATGGTGGGAATGTCCCACACATTCCAATAAGGCCATTGGGTCAGCCACTGGCCCTGCTGCCAGATCAGCGAACAAGGTGGGACTGTGGATGCTTGGGTCTGGTGGCTCACTGTCGCCGTCAGTGACTGGTGCTGAGAATGGTTGAACTGGTGCCTGGAGTAGGGTGAGCAGCGCCGTGCCAGGGAGCAACCTCGAGGTCTCAGCAACAGCAATCAACGACATGACAAAGACTAGTGCTGGGGAGATCGATGCCTGGGCAAGCTCCGGCGCGAAGACAGGGATCGATAGCGCGGAGCTGATGACTTGTAGCGGTGAGCCGGAGACCTGGGCTGATGCAGAGATTAAGATCATGGCGACCTAGGGCTCTGTCTTGGCTCCAGGTCCTGGTGGCACTTGCATGTTTTGTGTGAGGCCTTGCTGGCGGGCTTGCCCTCGTGGGGAGCCTTAGCCGGTTCCATTGCCACACGCAGTGACAGCTGTAACAGAGGTGCTCTTAGTTCTCTAGGGGCCGGGGACTCAGAGTCGTCAACTGCGCTGTCGGTTTGGGCCCTTTACCACTCCCTGGAGTCAGTGGCAAGTCCTTTTGGGTGGAGGAACTCCCCAGGGGTGAGCCCTTTTGCAAGTCACAACCAGGCATAAAGAGCAGGGCTTGAAACCTGGAAACTGGGGCAAAGTCCCTGTCAGGACACTATCTAACTAAACACTTAATGAGTACTTAACTAACTAACTAACAAATGATTAAACTATTTACAGCTAGAAGCACAAGGCTAAGATAGAACAGAAACCACTGACCACTTGTGAAGCAAGGGACCGAGGCGCTCCGACTGACCACTACAGGCAGTAAGAAGGAACTGAAAGGGCACAGGACCAGCCGCGCCAGATATACCAATGCATGAGCATGGCAATCCAGAGGGCACCACAGCTGGCCCTACAGGCACCACTAAGGCAAAAGTCTCCAACGACTGCATATGTGGTTGCGCGTGCACATCTACAATGAAATCAACATGAGCAAGCACTCGAAGAAGAATCATATTTACTTTATTAACCTGCTATGTGTTTTCAAATTGCTCATATACTAAAGTGATTAGAACTAAAGTTCTCAAAGTATTTTTGGTTTTCATTTAAATCTGACAGGAAGAAAAAACTGATGTCAAATGCTCGTCCCTTAAAATTCTCCTTTAGGGTCACTTGAAACCCTGATGAGGTTACAGAGTGAATGAATGACGTAAAACATTATTTTAAGTTAATCACAAATACAGCAAAAATATGCAATCCTCAGCATAGTGCAAGTAATTAGTACCTAATAAATTAAACAAATTCTAAAATAACATTACACACTGGAGAGCTGAACCACTTTCTTCCATTCAAACGAAGACATTCCCATCATTCAATATGCCAATAATCCTGCTATGCTGGCAGATTGTTGGGCTTGAATTCTGGTATAGCAGTGCATTATACATTGATAGCAGAAGATACTTAATAAACAGAAATATAAACCACAGCGTCGTTACTTTTATTTACACCTTTACAGATGAACTTTACATTAGGTTTCTTACTCCTACTGTAAAATGAGAGAAAGACTTTGTATGCGACTGGGAAGCACTTGTCACACTGTGCAGTAGAATAGGGCAATACCCGATAAATGACAGACGTTGTGGAGAAATTTCAAAGATTTAGTTAATTTTTTTGTTAGAAATTACTTTCTGTAGATAGTGCCCCACAAGTATTGAGATGCTAGATTTGTTGACCAGTGTGTGAGGTTATGGCCAAGTTTAGGGTGATCATCAGTTTAATAGTTATGACTGTTTAATTTTGATTTGATTGTGTGGGAAGGTTAGTGAGAGCATACTATTCAGAGATGCACACCAAGGTCTGTTGGTCTGAGATTCTGAAGAAATTACTACTGTAACTTTAGGATCCGATTGTGATACCCTTTATCACGCTGAGTAGTATATTGCTCCTGCAGTAATCCATAGAAATGCATTGGACTTCCCATGTAGTAAACGATTACTCAGTGTGATTAAGGGTTCCACGATCAGACCCTTAATCTTTACCTAGGTTAGGTCTTTATTTATGCCTGGTCTAACTAAACAGTCAGGTCGACCCAACTAAGTCGGTCAGGGGTGTAAAAAAAAATCCTAACTCCCGGTGCACATAGAGCACAGAGCAAAGTCAGTCCAAGAATTCTTCCATCGACCTAGCTACTGCCCTTCGGGGAGGTGGATTACCTATGTCACTGTAGCATTTGAACTGTAGACAAGCACTTATGTTTTATTTCCTGTTTCTTGGTCTGATTCAAGGGAAAGCAAGGCAAGATACTTTCATATGATACTTTTCATGTGATAATTTCATATACCAGTTCATAGCTGATGTTTCACTAACATTATAAAAATATTACTAATGCTAAATGAAAGGTGAAAATTACCATGTGATATAAGTACTCGTAAACTCTCCAGCTTGCCATACTGAGCAGCAATGAACAGAGGTGTGATTCCAAAGTCATCCACACATTCCTTATTTGCTCCTTTTTCAAAGAGCAATTTTATTATTTCAGTATGTCCCTGAAATAAATATATTTTGTTTTGTTAGAAAAAGAGAAGTGGAATTGATATGATCCTACTTTTTCATTCTTACTCTGTGTAGATATTCTGTGGTATTCAGAAAGTCTGTGGCAGAATCATCAGACGTGCAAGATGAAATTAAACCTATTTACCCAGCCCAATAAATATAAATAGAATTAAATTAGCATATTGGAACTATAAGTCTGATAAATGTTTATGCTGGATAAAAAATAAAATTCAGAAGACACCAGGCTGGCCGCATCTATGATACAATGAAAGTCTTTCCCAAAAAATTAAGTGTATCTTATAACAGATTTACTTCCCAAATATTATATCTGATCACTTCTTAAGTACATGCAGTACTTTTAATATTTAAATAATCATTGCTGCCTAACACCTTCTATCGCTGCTGTAGCATACTATGACATATTCAGAATGATCATTAGCATTTAGACTGCCTTTTCTGCCCAGCCTAACAATCATAAATCATCAGAGTAGGAAGCAAAAACTGTACAACCTGTCATTTTTAAAGGGTAAAACACACTACCTACATGGAAATGAAATAATAAATGTATAGGTTACCTGAAAAGAAGCTTGGTGCAAAGAATTCCATCCAGACCAAGAATGGGATCCATTAATATTTGCTCCGTGTTGGAGTAGAAGCTTTATAATTTCTAGATGTCCATTTTCTACGGCTTCAAACAGAGGAGTAAAAAATTACTCTTACCAAAGAGGCAGAAGTGAAGGAACTGGTCAGCTCATTGGTTTAGTCATCAAATTTTCACCTCAGTAATCAGAACTGTTTTACAGCCCCACAACAGACATCAAAACTAATTCACTTTGAGTGACTGTGCAGCTTTGATTACAGATCTAAACCCAAACACACAAAATCTACTCTCTAAGGCTCTGCATATGAAATAGAAATTATATCTAGTGTTGCCTCCTTGTGAAGCAAAACATTTAGCCTAACCAAAAGAAGGTTGAGGGAAGATATGATTGCTCTCTATAAATATATCAGAGGAATAAATACCAGGAAGGGAGAGGAATTATTTAAGCTCAGTACCAATGTGAACACAAGAACAAATGGATATCAACTGGCCATCAGGAAGTTTGGACCTGAAATCAGACGGTTTCTAACCATCAGAGGAGTGAAGTTCTGGAACAGTCTTCCAAGGGGAGCAGGAGGGGCAAAAGACATATCTGGCTTCGAGTAAGCTTGATAAGTTTTTTGGAGGGATGACATGATGGGATAGCCTAATTTTGACAATTAATTGATCTTTGACTATTAGCGGTAAATATGCCCAATGGCCTGTGATGAGATGTTAGATGGGGTGTTTTCTGAGTTACTACAGAGAATTCTTTCCTGGCTGTCTGGTTGGTAAGTCTTGCCCACATGCTCAAGGTTTAGCTGATCACCATATTTGGGGCTGGGAAGGAATTTTTCTCCAGGGCAGCTTGGCAGAGGCCCTGAAGGGCTTTCGCCTTCCTCTTCAGTGTAGGGCACGGGTTACTTACTGGAGGATTCTCTGCACCTTGAAGTCTTTAAACCATGATCTGAGGACATCAATAGCTCAGACATAGATTAGGGGTTTGATACAGGAATGGGTGGGTGAGATTCTGTCATCTGCGTTGTGCAGGAGGTCAGACTAGATGATCATAATGATCCCCTCTGACCTTAAAGTCTATGATTCTATGACAAGCTCCAAGATGGAGACTTTGATAACTATCTTTTAAGAATACGATAGTCAGTACATTCATAATGGAGATAAAGTACTATCAATTTGATAATGTGGTTTCACAAGGAACAAAAGTTCCAATGTTAGTTTTGCTGAACATCTCTTTCTCCAGCAATGGAGGTCTATGGAAACCATAATTAAGGAAACATCTGATAGTAATCTGAATTTATCCTCTTCCTCAATAATTTTTAACTTAAAAACATAACAAAAATTGTACATATGGAAGCTGCGTGGGGCAGCACCTGCAGCAGACAGAACTGGCAGCGTGGCTGCATGCGTCTCTCCTCCCTGGGACACAGTGAGAAGGTTCTCAAGCTGCAGATGGCCCGAGGTTCTCGGGCTGCAGATGAGACCCCTGGTCTAAACCTTACAGGATATTGGACTTTGGTATAAAAAGTCTCTAACCAAAAAGGAGCATATTAACACTTGTATGCCTCTATATTAACTCAAACATACCTTTTCAGAGACCTCTACTATCCACTGACCTTGGAACTAGCTGACAACTTGCTAACCTAGAACCCCATTACCCCTCCCATCAGACAAGAGGCTCACCTCAAGAAAAAAAAACTCTGCAGACTGAAAATAGCCACTTATTTACTTATCCAGTCACCAACTTGTACCATTATATGGAATAGTCACATGTCTCACAGTTCACCTGGTGCTGAAAACAAGTTAGTGAACTACCCTTGTTTACAGTCAAAACTCTGCTATTTAAGACCCAATGCTTTGTGTATTATCTTTCTCCTGAGCTTGGTTACAGCAGCTGGAAACATGATTTCCATTGGCCAGGTAAGATAATAGGAACACTACTGAGATGTCCGTTTACCAAATTTTGATATTACATGTAAACAGTACTTACGGAAAACCAAAACTTCAGAGCACTTTCTTACACTATATTGAAATAAAAACTGTTTGGCTTTAAGAGCAAAACTGTTGAACTAGAAGGCAAAAACGGCAAAGTGAGAGGTTCTTCTCCATTTTTTTTATATCCATATACCTCAGCTGTTCATTAAAATTGCTGACATGTACTTCTCAGAGGCAAATAAGGAAAACTTATGATTCTGCCTCCTTGAATGTGTTGCACATTTCAACATTTTGGTAGAGATATGAGGTTATGCATTTCCAGTTGAGGGAAGCAGGAAAGAGCTTGGCCTCTGGAGCAACTGCTGATACTATCTTGTCGAAAATGTTTTTATATCTTTGAAAAATTAAATATGTGCAAAAGTTAAAGCAGCCCTCTGTGCACAGCTACTGTGGCCAGGCTATCACCATAAGTCTCACTGTCTTTGATGGCATTACAGGGGCACATTCAGAGAGATGAATGGTTCTTGAAAGTTTTCTCCTATACACGGTATTTCTTTTTTTTCTTTTCTTTATTTTTGTTTTTTACTCTTTCCAACCCAACTCACTTGGACAATTCTAGACACTAAAAACTTCCACTTATTCACACAGGAATTCTATTTAAAATAGAATAGCTATTCATATAGCTACAGGGAGCAGGCCAGTGTATTGGCTACATCAGAGGGCCTCACAGTGACCTTTGTCCATATGAATGTAGGGATATTAAACAAGGTTTATATTAGACATGGTTTATATGAAAAATGATTTATTGTTAGAAATGATTTACTGTTAATTGATACTTTATAACTAAAGGTTTATATTAGAAATAAATGTGATTCCAGAGATTTAGCCTCTAACCCGCAAGCCACCAGCTGTGTCTGTGTGAAGCCTGCTCACAGAAATACTTTGTATAAAACTTGTTAAACGTTAATTGACTCTAAGTGCCCTTCTCTAAGTGACACGTTGTAGTCGCTACTTTACTTTGTAACGGCCGCTGTGAGCCAAAACAGTAGCTGTTATAGTACATAGATACAGAGGGTGGGGGTCTCTAAGTTTTCATCTCACTTTATTTTTGAATAATAAAAGACAGGGAGTCTCACATAAATTGGTAACACCCCTAAAGTTAAAGAGACAGTGAAATAGATGTGATTAAGATAGAGAATGTATTTGAATTAGTGCCTAGTTTAAATAATGAATGAATTGTTAGGGAGTTACCAGCCTGAAGAATTCAGTGTCGGTTTAAGAAGGTGTCAAGTGGGATCAACCAGAAGACCCCTGGAGGGCAAACTGGAATCCACCCCACCACCTCAAAGGAAGGAAAAACAAACATTGACAACATGGAGCCAGCCACCTGCTGATTGATTTAATAACAGCAGAATGAAGCAACTCTCATAGACTGACATAGGGATAAATTCCTATAAAACTGGACTCTGAAGAATAAGTTTTTGAGTCTCTGGTTCTCCTACCACCCTCCAGGAGCATGAGGTGCGCACCTGACCCGGACTCGGCTCCACTCTTGTGTACAGGATACCTGGCCAGTATTCTGTCACAAGCAACTTTTAGGCTGGTAACCATAACATCTATACAGAACTTATATGAATGATTGTGCGAATGAGTATATTATATATGTGTATAAGAAATAAGTAAGTAGTAATAGGAATAAGTAGCCAAACAACGTTGTTTTCTGTTTTCTTTTGTTTTATTATGGTATTTACAATAAATGTGACAAATGTCTTGTCCCCTTCAATAAGATCCTGCTGGTTTTTATTGATCTAATATAATTGGTATAACATGAATCTGTCTTCTCTCCATCCTAGCTTCCTTACAAACCAAAGAAGTTGCTCTACTCTCAGTGACAGACCCCTACTTCAGAATACTTTAGACCACAGACAGTTGTTATATTTTACTTATGGTAACTTACACAATTATAGACACATCTTAAATTATGAAGTTGCCATCAGAGAGAATTTCAATTGATGTACATGTTAAGGGGTATAGAGGTAGAATTTAAAAGGTGAGCTGAGAATATTTTCTTAACATACATAGCTACATATATTGTTATGTTCTGAAAACTCTACATAGATTGTATAAAGAAGTGCACTCTTCACCTCATTTCAGCCTCTGCAAAGCCACACCAGCTGACCCCTCTTTCAGCCGCCAGACACCCGCACAATGCATGCCTTAATTTCAGAAGCTTTGAAGAACCATGCTGGGCATGGAACTGACTCATGATAGCTCAAGTGTTGTTTTTTTTTCATTATATAGCGCAGTTTTATGGTTTCTTTCATATTATTTTTATATCCTTTGAAATATAAAACAACACAAAACAAAACACTTTGTAAACCATGCTATATAATAAACAATTACACTTACATGAGCCCCTGGGACAACTCTATTTTCCCCAACAAGGCACCATAGCAGATGCAATGTTAAGTGCGGCAGGAGCAGGCCAGCTTGACTTTGAGGATACAGAAATGAAAGACAAAGTCTGTTTAGAGTTAATTACATGCCAAAGGCCTCCCTAAGCTATCAGAGGCATTCAAAACAAAAAAATATATTTAGCTAAATTTTGGTTACATATTTGCAAATTATATTTAAAGTAAGCATTATACAGGGGAGTCTGTTGTCTGTTCACCTGACAAACAATACCTTCCTTCTTTGTTCAACATAGGTCCAAAGGTGAAAACAATATAAGAACATAGTGCTGCTTCTTGCCTGAGAGCCTTGTCTACACCAGCAAATGTCCTGTTACTGACAACAGGTGTCACCAACAAGTGAAACTAAACTGGTGCTCAACACAGTTTCAATGCAAATACACCAAGAACAAACCCTTTTCAGCTTCATTTCAGAAAGTGGGTTGGGCTGCTTTTAGCCACAGATTCTGGGCTGGTTCTGAATTCCTTGGCTACACTTGCAGTTAAATTATGTTCAGCACCATTTTTGTTGCATCCATTGCTGACAGGCTAATTTTGCTATGATGATAAAAGTAATAACCAATGATAATATTAATAAAAGTGTTCTAACGATTGAGCTTGAGGAGAGTGAGACAGACTATAATAACATGATCCTAGTCTCTCTCACTCAGTATGAATGCAGAATCCTTGCCACTCACTAAGAAACATTAGTAAAGTGTTTCCTACTGGAAAAACAGCACTATTTTCCCCTGCAGTTTGCAGCCTAACCTGAATAGAAAAAAGGTACTCAGGCCTTGGCTACACTGGCGCTTTACAGTGCTGCAACTTTCTCGCTCAGGGGTGTGAAAAAACACACCCCTGAGCACAGCAAGTTACAGCACTGCGCTCCCAGCGCTGCAAGCTAATCCCCACGGGGAGGTGGAGTACCTGCAGCGCTGGGAGAGCTCTCTCCCAGCGCTAGCGCCGCGACCACACTCACATTTCAAAGCGCTGCCACGGGAGCGCTCCCGCAGCAGCGCTTTGGAGTTTCATGTGTAGCCAAGCCTTAAGTAACAGAAAGGTGTGTCAAAGAAGGGCGTGACAAAGACAGAAGGAAAATAAATCAAAGGATAATGGAAATATGATTCTTAAGTTACTTGCCTCAAAATTTTGCTCTCCTTTTACTCACACAAATACTTGCCTTTAGATCACTTAATGGGCTACTATCCTACACACCAAGCTGCTCATCAATAGAGCACCATAGTATTGAAAATAATGAATTTAATAGGCTCCCAATTTTAGGACAATTTTTCTTAGACATAATGATGTTACTCTAGAGATAAAGCACCCTGGTTACACTATTTATGGATTTTTATCATCAACGACACATCACTACATTTTGTACTATTAAATCTTTGTGGCAACACCCTAGCTAACTTTAATGTATTTTTGACAAAATAATCATGACCTGAAAATATATAATTTCTCTTTACCATTCGTATTACTAACGAATGCTTGTGATACAGCAACAGAACTTAGAGATGAAAAGGAAAAATTCTTACATGCTATTACAGGGGTCGGCAACCTTTCAGCAGTGGTGTGCCAAGTCTTCATTTATTCACTCTGATTTAAGGTTTTGTGTGCCAGTAATACATTTTAACGTTTTTAGAAGGTCTCTTTCTATAAGTCTACAATATATAACTAAACTATTGTTGTACGTAAAGTAAATAAGGTTTTTAAAATGTTTAAAAAGCTTCATTTAAAATTAAATTAAAATGCAGAGCCCCCAGACCGGTGGCCAGGACTCAGGCACTGTGAGTGCAACTGAAAATCAGCTGACGTGCTGCCTTCGACATGCATGCCATATGTTGCCTATCCCTGTGCTGTTATTTGGTTATTATTCAAACCCTACCTATCCTGAGTAGAAGCAAACAAAAAAAAGGAAAAGCACCTGCCTGGTTTTCGTGAGCATGTTGATGAACTTCTTGCAGCAAATGGACAGGCTGCAGGCCATCTGTCTACAAATTCACCTCTGCCTGCCAAGTGGTAGCTGTAATGGTTTCTTGAACCTACAAATCCCAAGCCCTCTGCCTCAATGTCTGATGCCCTTTTATGCCATTTGTTAACAAATAACTTCATCTTCCCTCAGTGATTAGTTACTGCTTATGTCCCACCGCTTTCCCATTGGGAGGACTCACCCCTTCATCTTTTCTTGTCCATCCCACTCTCTTAGCCCAGATCACCTCTCCTGAAGAAAAACTCATAAGAGGTGGTATAAGAGGGCAGATAAACAGAGGGAAAACTCAGTTTCCTTCATATTGTTCTTCTCAAGGGAAGGAACTTGGGCACTCACCGGATGGAGAAACACATGGCCACACAACTCTGTGACTCTATCACCATCCCTTTCTATACAAGCCTATATTCAGGTACCCTCTGCATACAACTGGGTGAAATTCTGGCCCCTGTGAATTGGAAGTTTAGCTACTGTCTTCTTGGAAACATGGATTTTAGCGCCCCAACTACTACTCCCTTTCATTAGTAATTCTAAGCCTTGGAAAACCCTACTTATGATAGACAAACTGACACACTATTACTGACTGAAGATTTTTTTTCTGGGTGTCAGCCACCAACACAAAGCAGAATAACTCTGCTCATTTCCCTACCCTAGTGCTGAGTATACCCAATGAAACAAAGGTTGGTGAGGATCAGAGTTCTTTGGACTTTGCCTCAGTTCTTCAGCTTCTCTAGCTGGTTGTTACCTGGATTAGTAAAAACCACTCTGAGTCTATCATAATTACTTTGCAGATTTACAACCATAAGTAGGTGGATAAATAAATACATAACATATAAAAACAACACTGGAATATAAATTCTGTAAAACCACATAGGACTAGTGAGAAAACACACAGATGAGCTAAAAATGTAACAGAATATACTGTATTTTCCAGTATCTAGAAAACAAAGTGCACTAAAAGTGGTTTTCACACTAGATCATTGGAAATAAATAATTTATTTAGCAATCAGTCATTTTCCTTCTGCAAATATTACAGGTATAAAGAGAGACTTCCCTCATTACGCCATTGACACAGGTGTGCTGATGGACAGATAATCACTACTGTCTCTGTGACCCAGCTTACTTACCTATAAAATGGGTACAATACTTACCTATGCCTCAGAATTGTGCTAGAGAAAAGAGCCTATAAAGTACTTCCAGATTGTCTACACTACAGAAGTGTAAGTTGTTACAGCTGTTCAATCATGGTAATTTTTAGGAAAAGCCATTGACTGGTCATTGTGAAGAGCACATTATCATAAAAAATTTAATTAAAAGATGAAAAATCCCACCAGCAAAAGGGTTCCATATCCTGTAACACTTTTGTGATGAATGAAAGGGGTGGGTAGCTCCCTTTTATGGTCACCTAGCCATCCAGCTAGCTATAAAATCTCTCTTAGTAGTTGTTCTCTACTTGCTTTACCTGTAAAGGGTTAAAAAGTCTTCCTGCATAGGTAAAAGGAAGGGAGTGGGCATCTAACCAGAAGAGCCAATGGGAAGGCTAGAACTTCTTTAAATTGGGAAAAAACATCCCCTTTGTCTGTTCTGTTGTTGTTCTCGGGGAGAAGCAGAGCCAGGGCTGGAACTATGTTGTAAGAAGGTTGAGGCCAGGTATGAAAAATCGTCTGAATCATACCTAGAAACTACTCACTTGAAACTCCCAGATATGTAAGTAGATCGGGAAATGTCTAGGAAGACGCAATTAGGTTTATTTTTGTTTATTTTTTTTTAATGGCTTGTGGACTTCTCTGTGCTAACCCCAAATAGACTCATAGGTCAGAAGGGACCAATATCATCATCTAGTCTGACCTCCTGCACAAAGCAGGCCACAGAACCCTATCCATCCACTTCTATAAAAACCCCTAACCTATGTCCGAGTTATTGAAGTCTTCAAATTGTGGTTTGAAGACCTCAAGCTGCAGAGAATCCACCAGCAAGTGACCCATGCCCCACGCTGCTTTTGTTTTGCTTGTAACCTTTAAGCTGGAACTCAAAAAGGGTTTTCGTGATGCTTAATTATTGTAAGTGGGTTTTTTAAATCTAGCAGTAGCCTGAGTTTTCAAATGTATTTTCTTTCTTTTTTCTTGCTTTCATCCAAGGTCAGAGAAAAGCTGTAACCTTGGGAGTTTAATACAAGCCTGGAGTGTCCAGTATTAATTTTTAGAATCCTTGCGGGTCCCCACCTTCTGCACTCGAAGTGCCAGAGTGGGGAATCAGCCTTGACAACTTTAAGAGTTCATATTAGTCAACAAAGAATTATGCCTATGCTGTGGTAACAGCAAATAGATTTGAACAATAATTTGTCATACCAGAATTGAATTTTTGCTGTTGTTTTTGAACTTAGGTGAGGGAGAAACTTCATCGTCTCAATGGGAATTCAAGCTCTCAGTGAATTCACTGGTCAGATTGTTTGTGCTTCACAATGTTGTTGAGCAGCTCCCATTCCCCATGCAATCCAAAGTTTGACTAGACTTAATTAAAGTTTTTCAATGAGTTTAGCTCAACAGTTTACCCATTGCTTCTACTTCTCATATGCAGAAATCCCAAAGGGTCAAGGGTTCAAAGTCAGAAATTCTTTGATGGAAAGCACAGAATCCATGACAAAAATGAAGACTGTATAATGTAGTTATATAATACATAGCATGCTGAGAGGTGAGTCAAGCAATTTAGCTTCACTTGATTGGACGAAGGGGAAGGAAGACACATAATAAATTCTTCAGGAATTTGCCTGAACTGCCCGAAACTTTATCAATACCAAACTAATAACGACAGATGCCCAAAGGTTAGGCGTCCTGGCAAACTCACTGTAGAGACAGGAACTGCCTCCACCTCTTTCCCTTTGACTTGACCCTGAATTTGGGAACCTATGGTCCTGTCCCGGTGCACCATCAGAAAGCATCATAAGGCCCAGTTACTGATGCATACTAGCGTGTACGTCTCCACTCCCATATACTGAAACCTCAGATCCTTGTGTGCCTAACCAATCATCAGCCTCTAATGACTGGCTCTTTTGGAATTCACAGAAGGAACAGTTCCTCACATGTTCATAAATCACACCAAATACATACCCAATCCTCCTATGCTAATTGGCCCTTTAATTGACTTAGTTTCAGGGACTATAAATCTGCCCATGGAATCCATCTAGAAGTTGTCGTGGGGCAACTATGTGAAGGAAAAACCTGACTGGAACTCATGAATGGATCAAACCAATGCAAACACAGAAACCAAGAACCCAATGCAGATGTACAGCAGTAAACGCCATACACGGAACCCAGAGATTAATATATTTTTCCTATCCCTTGCCTTCCATCACGCAACTGGATATGAATGAGAATTTAATTATTTTATCTGAAAAGCTATAGGTTCTGCCGCCCCTTCTGAAGCTTTGTAAATAAAAAACAAAAGCTGAAGAATTCTGTGCCCACTCATAAACACTGCTGAAACTTATATTTGTGGGCAGATATTCACTATGGGATTTTCAAAAGCACATAAAGGAAATTTAATGGAAGTTGTTCCCCCATGTGCTTTTGAAAGTTCCACCCTCACTGGAGAAATGAACAATTTTGAAAACGCCTTTGACAATTACTATCAAAATGTATTTGCTGTTTGTATTTATATCTTTTATCTTCCTAAACCAGCACTGAACCAAAGAAGTATTTGAAAATAACCCTTCAACTGAACTGCAGACATTATAACTTTTTTAAAATATGACCGTAGTGTACAAATAAACTAAAAAGCCCATTGTACATTAAATAGTGTCTGGCTTCTGATAAGTTCAGCCATCTCCAATGTCACAATTTATCATACAATAATTAAACGTATTGCTAAACTGATTTAAATCCCCACATATCTAAAAATGCAGAATGGTATGCTGTATAGTAAAATCTCATGGGGGTAATCTCCTGTCCTGAAAATATCCCTAAGAAGACTGAGTACAATTCTGCTCCCCTTTATTCAACTGCCACCTTTCTCAGACAACAGATATTTGTCAGTCTCTCAAGTTTAAAAAAAATTATTATATGACCTAAGAAATGTAAAAGAAAAATTAACTAATACACAAAGAGATTCTGATCACGTCACAAACAAAAACTTCCACATCTCCAGTTACCTTGTTGCTGTAACTTCTTAATGTGTGTAAAGTCTCCCTTTTCTGAACCCCACAGATACCTGTACTATACACAGCACCATATCCCACACATATGAATATTAAACAGAAAATCTCTCAAAATATTTAAGATTTTTTCAGTATCAAATTAAAAAAAAAGACAATTGAAGAAAATAAAAATGGTTTCTCTGTTTAAACCACACGAGCAAACAAAGCATGTCCTGGGGAACTCTGTTCAGGAAAATTCTCGTGAAAATACCCCAAAGAGTGCAAAAAGCTAAAAAGATGCATTATATTCCAATGTTGAACTACAGGAAACAGAATTTTAAGTCAATATATCAGAAACATTGTCTCATCTAGCACACCAGGTTTTGATAAAAATTGCTGAGAAAATACTACGGTTAGCAAGGTTGTAGTGAAGTGCTGTATTGTTTCGCAACAGTTTATCTTAATATCTGTAGAAGATCTATGATTTCTGTGGTATAGGTACCAATCATTGCTAATTTCACATATGTGCTGTTTACTATGCTGGGGTTTTATGCATATATGTAATAAGCACATAAAAATATTCAGTACAGAATTCTAGGCATACTCAAGTTTTTGCATAGAGCAAACATCTAATGTGCAGTAGAGGTTACAAATACACATTTTTCTGAAGAAAACACCCACTTTATTTATCATTGTCAAAATGAATTAATTTTTTTTTCTTCAAAAGAACACACCGTAATGAAAACTATTTTAATTCACTGCAGTATTTTTCAGATCCTTTGGTTACAGTGACATCTGGTGGCATTTAAAGAAAATTCTCAAAACTACAGGTTATTATAAGTTTAGTTATTATTTTATTCAGCTATTTTATGTCGTTACCTCAGGTATCTTAATATGAATAGTCAGCACTTCTATTATAAAGGCCCTCTACTCAAGCTTTTATAATCTGCCAGTAAAATCTGCTCTGAGGTGAACCTTGAGATACTACCACTTTGTCTAGGAATAATTTTTCCACTATTTTTTTTAAATGTTTGGCTATATTTGCATTACATGGGTACCTCAAGAGTTTATAACAGGATACAGGTTCTGACCTTTCTTGCCTAGGTCACTTGTTACCAGCTGTTCAATTGTATATATGAAAAATGCAGTCCATTTTCTGATAGAAAAACATTCAAAAAAATCAAAGAAATGTAGGGCTGTAAGGGACATCAAGAAGTCAAGTCCAGCCCCCTGCACTGTGGCAGGATCAAGTAAACTTAGACAATCTGTTTGTCCAATCTGTTTTTAGAAACTTCCAATGACAGGGATTCCATAGCCTACCTTGGAAGCCTATTCCAGAGCTTAACTACCTTTAGTGAGAAAGTTTTTCCTAATATCTAACCTAAATTGCCCTCGCTGGAGATTAAGCCCATTACTTCTTGTCCTAACTTCAGTGGACTTGGAAAACAATTGATCACCATCCTCTTTATAACAGCCATTGACATAATGGAGACTTATCTGGTCCCTGCTCAGTCTTCCTTTCTTAAGGCTAAAGATGCTCAGGATTTTTTTTAACTCTTCCCCATACATCAGGTTTTCTAAATCTTTTATCATTTTTGTTGCTGTCCTCTAGAGATGGTCTCCAATTTGTCCATATCTTTCCTAAAGTGGGATATAGTACTCAAGCTGAGACATCACCAGTGTCAAGCAGAGCAGGACAACTACTTCCCGGGTCTTACATGCAACACTCCTGTGAATACATCCCAGAATCATATTAGTCTTTTTGCAGCTACATCATATTGCTGTCCCATTACAACAGGAACTGGTTAGCATCGTTCTGGTAGCCTCAGCAATGAAGGGGAGAAATTCAATGGGAATGGAGACTGAAGTATTCTTTCAAACATAAATTAGTTCCCCCCATGCCTTACTGTTCATTAACAATCATCTAACAGTAGAGTTTCTGTGGGCATTTGGGATTTTTTCCTCCCCTTCTTCTTTACTAAGAATAGGGTCTAGGAAGAGAAGATAATGATGGCTCCCCAAGGAGGAGAGGAGAGGAAAGGAGAGAAAGAAGACAGTTGGATGAAGAAGCTGCAAGATGTTCATCACCCTTGAGGGGATATCTGATGGAAGCTACTTATGCATGAAATGCCATCTGGTAGAGCTCATGGTAGAGAAGATTCAAGGATTAGAGATGTAGTTAGACAATGATGGCATTCGGACTGGAATTTGAAAGTATGATGCAGGGGAGGAGTGAGGAGGTGATACAGACAACTCAAGATTTGTGGAAACCTGCCAGACAAAAGGATCTAGAGGGCATTCTGCCAGGAGAGGAGGCTGATCCATGGAAGAATATAACCATAAGCACAAGGCAGAAGAGACTAGATAGTGGTAGCGAAATTAAATTGAGTAACAAGTTTGCTTTACTAAGGAATGAGGAGGAGAAACAGGCATGAAATGGTGTGGTGAGGAAGAAAAGAATGGAAGCCAGTCCCTGCAAAAAAGAGGAAGACATTATGGAAATAAACATGGACCAGAGCCTAAGGAAAAATGAGGATGATGTTCAAAGGACCGTGAGAGAGGACATAAAACAGATTCATATCAACACCAGGAAGAGACAAGTCTATGTAACTGGGGTCTCTATATTCAGAAGAATTGGCCTGTCACCAGAACAGATCCAGAGAATGTAAGAATGTACTGTCTGCCAGGAACAAAGATACGAGATGTGGACAAAAGGCTTCAGAGTATCCCCAAGGAAGTGGGGGAAAATCCACTGATTGTGCTGCATGTCAGGACAAAAGACACTGCTAGATTCCCAATGGAATGGATCAAGGATGACTATGCACGGCTGGGTAAGACACTTAAAGAAATGGAAGTTCAGGTGATTTTATGGTCCCTAGAGAAGGTGGATGAAGACGTAACCCAATAATGAACATCATCAGATGGCTCAAAGATGGTGCTATGAGAAAGGTTTATCATACAATAATGAAACATATTCCTAAATTGATTTAAATCCCCATATATCTGAAAATGCAGAATGGTATGCTGTACAATATGCTGTACAGCCATTGGGAAGCATTTTTGGAAAGAAGACATCTCAACTGATGGGCTCCACTTTGTAACCCGGGGTATTAATCTTCTGGATCAAGGCTGGAATGACTGATAACACATTTAAATTAGGAGATGAGGGGAGAAGGTTGGGAAAGACTTGTGTATTGAAGCCTGAGGTGGAAACTTCACAAGAGCAAAAAAAAAAATAAAAATCAATCAGCTAAATGAAGATTAGTAAGGGATAATAGAATATTACAAACCAGAAAAGTGGGTGTTGTCTGAGGGAAGCATCTGAAATACTTGTACACAAATGCAAGAAATCTGGGCAACAAAATGGAGAAACTGGAGGTCAAACCAGAAATTTTAGGGATTACAGAAATATGGTGAAATAGCAGTCATGACTGGAATACAGGTATTGAAGGGCATGCACTGTTTAGGAGAGATAGGAATAAAAATAAAGTTCATGGGGTAGAGGTGTACATCAACAAAGCAGTAAACTGTAAAGAAATAAAAAGTGATAGTATGGACAAAACAGAACCTGTTAGGTCAAAATCACTTTGGGGAAGGATTGTAAAAGTTATATAAATAAATAGAGTATAAGGAAGGATGAGGTTAGCCTGCTGTGCAGTGTAATAAACAGCTGCAGGTATAAAACAACAAAAGGAAGTATTTCATCACATAATATCCAGTCAACCTGTGAAACTCATTGCCAGGGAATGTTTTGTAAAGACCAAAACTCTAATGGAGTTCAGCAAAGAATTAGGTAAGTTCAGAGAGGATAGGTCCATCAATGGCTATTAGCAAAGACAGTCTGGGATGCAGTTCCACACTCTGGGTGTCCTTAGCGTCTGACTGCCAGAGTCTGGGAGTGGATGATGGTAGATGGATCACTCAGTAATTGCCTGTTCTGTTCATTCCCTCTGGGGTACCTGGCATTAGCCACTCTCAGAAGACAGGGTACTGGGCTAGACGGACCATTGGTCTGATCATTAGTATGGCCATTCTTATGTTCTTGTGTTGATGGGAAGAAAGAGATTACACATAATCTACGTATGGCCCAAAAACTAAATGAACACTTCACCTCAGCTTTCAGTAACAATGATAATATGGAGTGTGTTAATGAAATTTGCTGATGATACAAATTTGGGAGGCATTATCAATACAAAGGAGGATCAGAATATTATACAGGAAGACCTGGATGATCTTGAAGACTGGAGTAGCAAAAATGGGATGCAATTCATTAGTACAAAGTCCAAGGTCCTGCACACTTAGGGTCTAATAATAAGAATTTCTGCTACAAGCTGGAAGCAACAGAGGAGAGAGACGTAGGTGGGTGGGTCGATCACAGGATGACTGAGTCACCAATGTGAAGTGACTCTTAAAAAGGCAAATGCAATCCTTGGATATATTAGGCAAAGCATGTCCAGTAGGGATAGAGGACTGTTAATGCCATTGTACAAGACCTCATTTGGAGTACTGTGAACAATTCTGGTAACCCATGTTCAAAAAAGATTAATTTAAACTGGAACAGGTGCAGAGAAGAGCTAGGGAATGTGGGGCCTCTATTATGAGATGAGACTAGAAGAGCTTGTCTTGTTTAGTCTCACAGAAAGAAGGCTGAGAGGGGATATGATTGCTCTCTATAAATATATTAGGGGGCAAATACCAGGGAGAGTGAAGAGTATTTAAGCTAAAGGACAATGTTGACACAAGAACAAATTTAACCTGGAAATTAGAAGAAGGTTTCTAACCATCAGACGGGTGAACAGGGCCGGCTCTAGCAATTTCCCCGCCCCAAGCACGGCAGCACACCGCGGGGGGCGCTCTGCCGCTCGCTGGTCCCGCGGCTCCGGTGGACCTCTCGCAGGCGGGCCTGCGGATCTCCACCGGAGCCACGGGACCAGCGGACCTTCCGCAGGCACGCCTGCAGGAGCTCTACCGGAGCCGCCTGCCGTCCTCCCGGCAACTGGCAGAGCGCCCCCCGCAGCATGCCTCCCCAAGCATGTGCTTGGTGCGCTGTGGCCTGGAGCCAGCCCTGCGGGTGAAGTACTGGAACAGCCTCCCAACTGGAGTTGAGGGGGCAAACTTAAATTAGTTTTAACAGAGAGATGGATAAATGTATTAGTGCAATTACTTGTGATCGCAGGGGACAGGGCTCAGCAGCCCTAGGATTCCCTCCTGATTTCTATCTAACATTCCTAAAGCTCATGCTTCAGGGTTTCAACTGGCCACCAGCAGGCATCAGAACGGCATTTCCTTCCCTGCCTCCCAAATGTATTTGGGGACGTTTTTTCACCTCCTTCCTTTGAAGCATCAGGGATGGCCATGACTGGAGAAGGGATACTGGGTGGATTGAGCCAGCGCTCTGAGGTGGCACCAAGCATTCTCTCTCTCAGAGGCTTAGCTAACTGATTCTTGCTCACATCCCCAGGGTCTAACTGATCGTCATAAGTAAGGTCAGGAAGGAATTCCTCCAGGTCAGATTGACAGTGACCATGGCTTTTTTTTGCCTTCCTCTGCAGCAGTAGTTCTCAACCAGGGGTACACATACCCCTGGAGGCATGCAGAGGTCTTCCAAGGGGGTACATCAACGTATCTAGATATTTGCCTAGTTTTACAACTGGCTACCTAAAAGCACAAACAAAGTTAGCACACGCTAAAAATTTATACAAATAATGACTTATTTATTCTGCTCTATATACTATACCCTGAAAGGTAAGTACAATATTTATATTCCAATCCATTTATTTTATAATTATATGGTAAAAAATGAGAAAGTAAGCAGTCTTTCAGTAATAGCGTGCTGTGACACTTTTATATTTTTATGTCTGATTTTATAAGCAAGTAGTTTTTAAGTGAGGTGAAACTTGGGGGTACACAAAACAAATCAGACTCCTGAAAGAAGTACAGTAGTCTGGAAAAGTTGAGAGCCACTGCTCTGCAGCATGTGAGTATAGATCAGGTGAGTTGGGCATATCTCCTTTAATCATTTCTCTGGCATTGCAGGGACCTCGTGCACCTAGGTCCCTCCTATTTTCTCCCTGTAGCACATAATAGAGAGTCTTCTATGGATCTCATTTACATTGGTCTCATGTCCATTGTTGAGTTTATTGTGCAGATGCTGGCTGGGGCATTGGTGGCCTGATATATAGGAGATCAGACTAGATGATCTAAATCTCTTCTGGCCTTAAATTCTATGACTCTTATGATTACATAACAAGAGGAATTTCAGTGTCCAGTGCAACAGAGATGGCAATTCTCTAGCACATTATATACGCAAACAACTCAATACACAAAAGTTGTTCAGATGTGTGCACGCACTGGAATTATTTTGAAAGCATAATCTTTAAAAAAGAAAGTTTTAAAGAAAATAACTCTATAACACGGAATAAAAATTATGTATTTTGAAAAGAGAAGCGAGATCTATTTTTAATTCACAAGTGTTTTCATTAACATGCAGAGTGAGTTTATTTAAGGAACATTGCATAAGGATTTTTGTGTGTCATTTTCATTGCCTAAGCCTCAACCATTTGGTGTCATCCATATGAATTAATACTGATGCTCATATAGAGCCCCACTGATTTTAATGGGACTTTGAGCAGGCATAAGGGTTCAGGAAAGGCTCTTCCCTAAATTTGTTCTATTTTATGATCAAAATTTGCTTTTGCATATGTAGTACCATCATGTTTATTTACCAGTCCCTCCATTTTTGCCACAAATTAACTTAACAGGACTTGCTTTGTGGTATCATAAAAGAATGCCTTTGAATGCTCATCAGTCTGATAGTAAACATATGGTGCATGACCAATAGAGTTTCTCTGTTGATTTAATTCTCTCTGGAATGTTAACGCACAAGCTCCCTACACTTGGGCAGTCCCAGAATGAGTGCCAACAACTTCTAGTACTTTTAATGTCTCCAATAATGGCTGTTCTATAGCTTTAATTTGTAGTCTTGCTGTGGTCCAATATAATCTGAGAGAAATTTTGAACTTCATCCAAATGTAACCTTTTTTATTTTTTAATCTAGCCACTATGAAACCTCAGTCTATCCTTTGGTCCGATTTAACATACCTAATCACTTATACTATTTTCATCATCATAGTATCAGAAGGCCTCAAAGATTTTTTTTCCTCAATTTTTTTTTTAGTGAATAAATGACTTAGTTGTAAAAAAGGAAAAAAATAGGCTTATAAATAGTCAATGCCTGGTGTACCCTGCATTTTGTCTTTTTAAAAAGGAAGCATTGAGAGGTGCCTACATCCATTGAGAAATTTACTCAGGACTTTCACATTATGTGTCCTAACGGTACTTCTTGGACCACGTTTTCTTAAGCTCACGGTATTTTTCAGAACAGGTGCCCCTCCCTCCCACCGTCAGATATTTTGGACAGTCTCTACGGAAAAGGATAAATGGACACGTATCAGATATTAGGAATGGCAATATACAAAAACCTGTAGGAAAGCACTTCAACCTCCCTGGCCACACGATAGCAGACCTTAAGGTGGCCATCCTGCAGCAAAAAAACTTCAGGACCAGACTTCAAAGAGAAACTGCTGAGCTTCAATTCATCTGCAAATTTGACACCATCAGCTCAGGGTTGAACAAAGACTGGTGAATGGTTCCAACTTACAGAACCAGTTTCTCCTCTTTGGTTTTCACACCTCAGCTGCTAGAACAGGGCCTCATCCTCCTGATTGAACTAACCTTCGTTATCTCTAGCTGCTTGCTGCATATTATATATATATATCTGCCCCTGGCGAAATTTCCACTACATTCATCTGACGAGTGGGTATCACCACGAAAGCTCATGATCCAAAACGTCCTGTTAGTCTATACAAGCGCCACAGGATCTCTGCTGCCTTTACAGTTCAGCTAACACGGCTAGCCCTTACTGTACTGATTCCATTTTGCCTCTTAGGGAAGTTTTCCACAATGGGTATACACCCAGTAACTAAATAATTAAACAACTTATGACAACCTATTTTAGTTTAATGCCTATTTAAAAGCACTAATTAATGAATTAAGGTTAGCTCCTGTTGGGGTAAACGCTCAATCACCAAACAGAAGTTTTTGTTTTGATTTCGGTAGAAGAGAATGCACAAAATAAAGATATTTAATCAGGTCATAATGATTTTCCTTTTTAAAAGTCTAGATATAAGAATATAAAATTAATCTTTAACACACATTTATCCCAATATATGTGACCTATTTTCCCCACATAAAATATATGTTTTTAATAACAGTTTGGTGACCTTAAGCTGCCCCTTGGTCCCTGGGCATAGCAAAGTTTAAGGCAGATTGCTTTACACGTCAAGTATTGGAACCATAAGAACATAAGAAACCGGTCCTATACTGGTGCAGCAAGGTCCCATCTAGCCCAGTAATCCTGTCTGACTGGACAGTTGGCCCATGCCACGTGCCCCAGAGGGTATGGAACAGAACAGGAAAATTATCAAAGTGATACATTCCCTGACCAAATTGAATTATTTTAACATACGTTATATTACACTTTATATTAATTTTCCTCTTAGTCAATACAAGTATTACCTTTGCAAACCAAATATTGTGTTTATAATCTCTAATGAGTTATTTTCATTTCTTCATTTTGCATGTATTCGCTAAGAAAATGCCCCCTCAGAAATACTAATTATTTTCTATACGTAACTGTTTAATAATATTAAACCAAACATACACAGATATGGTAATTAGGCGATGGGAAAACCTCAGTTTCTGACCATTTAAGGACTGGTTCCAGAATCAACTAAAAAGGCAATCAAGGCCTTTTACTTATTCAACTCTATAAAACAACAAATAGGACTTTAGAAAGGTCCCCAATTATTGGCAAATTCCTGTAATATATCCATTTTTAATCAGAGAAAGAGGTAAATTTGGAGCCATAGCGATAATTTGATTGCTGAACTCACAAGTGATGAATCAAACTTACCTCTTTGTTTAAATTGAATGTATGGTATGAACAACCTGAAAAAATATTCCATCCCTCAAATCCCCAGTGAGAATTACAATTCCCAGTGCTGTCCCATAACAATACAGCCTAAGGGAAGCATAAAATCCCTCTTTTACCCTGTGAAAGGGTTATAATTCTTCTTTTACCTGTAAAGGGTTAAGAAGCTCAGATAACCTGGTTGGCACCTGACCAAAAGGACCAATAAGGGGAGAAGATACTTTCAAATCTGCGGGGGAAGGTTCTTGTTTGTGTCTTTGTTTTGTTCTCTCGGAGTCAGCAAAGGAACCAGGGCAGGGCAAATACATCTCCCTAAGCCATATCTGGACTAAGCACCTATTATTGCAGAAAAAGTAAGTACATCTCTACCCTGATATAACGCTGTCCTCGGGAGCCAAAAAATCTTACCGTATTATAGGTGAAACACCATTATATAGAACTTTCTTTGATCTGTCGAAGCACGCAGCCCCATCCCCCCTGAGCGCTGCTTTACCACATTATATCCGAATTCATGTTATATTGGGTTGCATTATATCGGGGTAGAAGTGTAATAGCAAAGAAATGCATTAGATTATCTTCTGTTTTAGCTTGTGAATTTTCCCTGTGCTAAAAGGGAGGTTTATCCCTGTTTTTGTAACTTTAAAGTTTTACCTAGAGGGGAAATTCTCTATGTTTGGTATCTTTTTGTTACTCTGTAAAGTTATCTTCCATCCTGATTTTACAGAGGTGATTCTTTTACCTTTTTTTAAAATAAACCTCTTTTAAGAACCTGATTGTTTTTCAGTGTTCTAAAAACCCAGGGCGGTTGATCTGTGCTCACTTTCATTCTCAAGTCTCCCCAGGAAAGGGGGTGTAGGGTTTTGGGGGGATATTTTGGGGGAAGGTAGGGCTCCAAGTGGCCCTGCCTGAATGTTTGTTTAAATCGCTTGGTGGTGGCAGCGATCAAGGACAAGGTGGAACTTGTGCCTTAGGAAAGTTTTAACCTAAGCTGGTAAAAATAAGCATAGGGAGTCTTTCATGCTGGTCCCCACATCTGTACCCCAGAGCTCAGCATGGGGAAGGAACCCTGACCAAGTGCATCGGCAATTTTTTGCCCCAGAAGACCACTAAAATACTCTACAGGCTTCCAAAGTCAAAAATAATCTTTAATATTTCAAAACACAGGAGTAAACCAATCATTTAACAAGAGTAAATGTTTATTTTTTCAGTGGTATTGACACTGCACAGACATTGTTTACTAAAACCATAACCTTTTTTTAGAGCATTCAATGCCAATTGAAAAAAAAATTACTCCCTTCACTATGTGAACAGTATGATTCTCTTACAAATGCAGAAGAAAATTATATGTATGTCATGGTACAATTCCCCACTCTGAACCTTAGTGTCCAAAAGATGGTGTACCAGCATGAATTCCTCTAAGCTCAATTACCAGCTTAGTACTTGTAGCGCTGCCACCAACCAGGAATTCCAGTGCCTGGTACACTCTGGTCCCCCCAAAACCTTACCCAGGGAACCCCAAGACCCAGATCCTCTGGATCTTAACACAAGGGAACGTAAACCCTTTCCCCCACCATTGCTCTCCCAGGCTTTCCTCTCTGGGTTACCCTGAGATTACTGTGATTTCAAAACTCTCTTTTTTTCTTTCCCCTCACCCTTACTGAATCTTTAAAACAGAGAGGAAATTCCTCCTCCCTCCTTCTCTCTCCCTCCCCAGACTCTCCTAGAGAGAGAAAAGTTTAATTCCTAACACAGAGAGAAAATTAAACTCTCTCATCCCTTCCCTCTCACTTTTCTCACCACCAATTCCCCTGGTTGATCCAGACCCAGTCCCCTGGGCGGTTCTCACACAGAATAAAAAAACAAACAATTAGGTTTTCTTAAACAGAAAAAGTTTTTTAATGAGAGAGAAAACATTAAAAATTATCTTTTTAAATTTTTAAGATGGATTAGGTAACAGAGAGGTTTTTCAGCTATAGACCACCGGGAATACCCTCCCAGCCTAAGTATACAAGTAAACAATTAAATACCTTCCAATCCATGATCTCGCCAAATCACAATTGAACTCCCTTCCAGCCAAAATGCCAATCAAACCTTTCAGCCAAATGCAACAGCATAAGAAACAAAGCCATATACTACACTCGTCATTATCTCACCAGTATACACCTATCTTTTGCAGACTTATAAGAGACCTGTATATATCTTGGAGAGATTGGAGAGAAACCTGATGTGCACGTCTGGTCATCTCAAGAATCAGAGGAGAACAACACCAAATTCTACAGGAACCACACAGAACTTCCCCTCCCCTCAAGATTTTGAAAGTTATCCTGTCCCCTGATTGGTCCTCTGGTTTCAGGTGACAGCCAGGCTTACTGAACTTGTTAACCCTTTACAATCAAAAGAGATATAAAGTACTTCTGTTCTATCTTACTTATCTGTTTATGACAATGTATAACTACTTTCAAGAGATAATGAGATTTCCCTACAAGTGTGCATCATTTGAAGAATGGAACTCACAATTAACACAAGCAAAATAAAGAAACCAATGACATACACAAAAGCAAAACAACAAAAGATGGTAGGAAAAAATGAAGTATGAATAAATTATCACTGCTTGCAAACGTCAAATCTTCCACAATTTTCAATATTGATGAAAGTAGGCAAAAAAAAGAATCTCTGATTCAGAGGAAAACATATCCCTGACTGATTGAGGAATATAAATAAAACAAATATCTTCACAAAAAATAATTAGTAAAAGTTGCTCATGTTCATATTCCACCAATACAAACATGAAAATTCAGGAAATCCCTCGTTAATGGTCTGATCCTATTCCTGACTTCAATGGTGCAGGATCGAGCCCTGAAACTTCAACTATCCCTTGCAATTTATAGCTATGATTTCACCTTCTCCATGTTGCCACAGCCACATCATAGCATAAATAGTTCCATCCTCCATTTCCACACAAAACACACAACTTTTAACTGCAACATGTTGAATGGTTTAAAATGGATGATTTACAATTGTTCAGAATGCTGAATTGGTGCTTGTGGAGGTAGCTGGTTAGTATGCATGACAATAGGTTTGTTTTTTTTAAATTGAGCGCTATATTTAAGTGTTGGGTTACAGTATGGTAAATGAAAAGAATTGTTTTAAGTGGAAACAGTCTGTAATAGTGTTTATCATTTTGGGAAGTTTCCATTTGTAATATTTCTAATTGCTTTATTTAGTTGATGTAAGTGAAGAAGTATGTGACGTTATGTTTTTTCAATAGCTGATGTCTGTGGTCAGAGTTAAAGTTGCATGTGCCCTGCGGAGACTGAAGAGATATGTGAGTTGTGAATGTGAACAACAGTGTAATCTAAAGAGGATGAAATCATGGTTGTAGATTGCAAAGAATGGCTGAAGACCCCCTTTAAAGATGAGCTTTTTCCTAAACTCAGAAATATCAAGAACATCAAGCTCTCTCTTCCATGTTTTTCTGCAGGACTCTGTGGCAGACTGGAATAGGAACAGCTCTCAACTGAAGAAGTGATTTTGCAGAACCTTTCACAAAAAGAAATATTTCCTCCCAATTACTTATCAGGCACTTGAGTTAGGTAGTGTAAACATAAAATAAAATATGATTTAAAAAGGGCTGACTAAAAATCCATTCCTCTGTCAATTGCTCAAGTTTTCCTCTCCTACTCCTATGACCTCATAAGTCTTACTAGTCCTCCAGTCATCTGGCTTTGTGTATGGTATGGGTTTTTTTTTTTTTTTTTTAAGCAAAAATGTCCTGCCATTGCTAACTCCAGCGGGGATCCATATGCATATTGACCGTAGGAGCACTATCATAGACAAGGCTCCCGCAGCCAGTGACTCTTTAATACCATGTTGTCCAACTCAGCTTATGAAAGTTCCAATTAATAGGTTGTTTAAAAATGCTGGCAGCTGTAAGAATTTTGGCTTGGAGCTGCACTGAAGTTAACAATTTAAAGACAGGAAATTTTTCCCAACAACACCCAGCATAGTCCAGAAATATCAGTATGCTAATAGTATAAACAAACATGCACAAGTCTTCTAGGAGTAAGAGTGAACAGACCAAGAGTGGATAGACCTGAATTTCTAATGTAAGAGTAGGCAGGAATAAAACAAAACAAAGAAGACTTACATTTAAAAGTCATATAACTTCCATTCTTTGTTTATATTTCAAAGAAACAAAAAGGGATAAAATAAAAAGTTTTCCACTTTGTGGGTTCCCTTTAAAAACATTGTTTGAAGCAGATGCAATCGAGATAGAAAAGGAGAAAAGTTACAGAAGTTTTCAGCAATATTTGCATTTCAGAACCAAAGGCATGCCACTATACAGGCCACAAAAGAACATGAAACTTGCTGGACACTGAAAGAATTGTGGGGTAATACCATGACTTTTTCCACATATCCAGCACTGTCTGATTTTAAAATATATTATATATATATATACACACACACATACATACATACACACACACATTACCTAGGAATAGCGGAGTAGTTTCTTCATAAGTAACGTCATTAGTCTCAGCTCCTGCCTCCAAGAGAACATTGATGCTTTCCAAACATCCATTATTTGCAGAAAGATGTAATGCACATGTACCCTCAAATGTCTTTGATTTTATGTAGTTATCAGATGGAGCTAAGAATAAGAAGAATTAAAAAAGATTTTTCTAACATGAAATTCTAAAAAGGACAGTCACTTACCTTACAGGATTCTTGTGCCTTGGATCTCCCACCCAAGGGCACAAAGAGTGAAGCAGGCTCAACCATCCCTTAATTCCTTCACCAAGACACAATCCAGGTGGTATTAGATTCCATGGTAGCAGAGAACAAGGGCAGACTGTAGAATCCATGCAGACAATATCTCTCTAGAACCACAGTTATTGTAACGTAAGTAACTGTTCTTTCTTCTCTGAGTGATTGTCCACATGGATTCGATTTCTGATCACTAGCAAGACCTCATAGTCAGGAGGCTGGTACTAGAAATCCTATTTAAATGATGACCGCAGGACAGCTTGGCCAAGGCAGGCATCAGATTTTTAAGGTTTCAACTGAGGAATAGTGTTGGCTGAAAGCGTAAACTGCATCCCACATAACTGCTCTGAAAACGTAAGAAATAGGGATCCTTTTCAAAGAAGCTGCAGAAGCTGCCTGAGCCCTGTTGGAATGGATTCTAACTAGCATGGGTGGATCTAAACTACCTATCGCTCAGCATGATTTAATACAGTCTAGGCCAGGGGATCTCAACGTTTTTTGAATCAGCCCTCCCTCCCCCGCAGCTTTATTTTTTAAAAAAAAACTTGAAGTCTTCCATCCCCCTCATTTATGAAGTGGGATATTCCAGTGTAATCTAGGAGGAACTGGGGCCATTAATACATTGATCTCAATAAAGTAATCAGTCCTTTGATTCTGCTGTCTAACCGTGCACAGGCTAGGAAACCTTTTAAAAGCACATACATCTAAATATCTGCAAAGTTTCCTGGCAATAATTCTCAGTTTCAGCTAAAAAGTGCTGGTGGGCACTGCGACCTTCTGTGCCAAGTCACAATGCCATCAGACAGCGGGGAGGGTGTGTGTGGGGGTGTGTGTGTGTGACAATTTGCCCCAGGCCCCACAGGGGCCCTGCGAGCCATTCCGGGTTTTCGGCGGCACTTCCCCAGCGGGTCCTTCACTCGCTCTGGGTCTTCGGCGGCGAGTCCTTCAGTGCAGCGGAAGACTCGGAGCGAGTGAAGGACCCGCCGCTGAACTGCTGCCAAAGCCTTGGAGTGCTGCCCGGCGAGTACAAGCGCTGCAAGCGGCAGGGGAGGAAAAAAAAAAAAAGGCCGCGATCGGCAGCACTTAGGCTGCTCTACCGCCGCAGCTTCATTCTTCAGCGGTGGATCCTTCCCTCTGAGAGGGTCCCGCCGCTGAATTGCTGCCGAAGACCTGGCCCTGCCCCACGCCCCCTGAATCCTCTGGGTGGCGCTGTCAGATGGAGGGGCAGCCAGGCCAAATTTGGATGAGTGGCACTGCAACCCAGTACATTAGTGGGAAAGCTCACTGCGTCCCTTTAGAAAGTCTGACACAAACACTGCTGTACTGATTTAGACCAATGTTTCTCAAAGACCAGTCTGTGGACCAGCGCCAGTCCCTAAGATCTCTCTGACACAGCAAGCCAGTCCCTGGTATCAAAAAGGTTGAGAAACTCTGACCTAGACAATCTTTGGATAGCTACTGTCTGACTACTCACCCTATCTGGAAATGCTACAAATAGCCTGGCGAATTCCTGAAGGGTCTTTTCTGTTGAAGTAACATAAGAGAGCAGTAACCACACCAAGGGGTCCAGTTTGCCTTCCCCTTGGTTTGAATGAAGCTTGGGAAAGACAAGCAGCAGGTGAATCACATAATTTAAATGACAATCAGACCATTTTTGGCAAGAACTTTGGGAGAGTCACTGTCTATGTAACAATGTAAGGAAGGCTATCCATGAGGGCCTGAATTTCCCCTACCCTTTGAGCTAATGTATAGCAACTAAGAAGGCAGTTTAAATAGATAAATAGTGTGAAGAGCAAGCTGCTCAGGGCTCAAAAGGGGTCCTCATTAAACCTACTAAAATTATACTGATGTTCCAAGAAGGAGGGAGCTCCCAGACTGGGGGAAACATGAGTGAGGTCCCTGAAGAATCTAGCAACAGTAGGGTGGGAAATAGTACGGTGTGACCCTGAATGAGAGGATGATGAGCTGATTTTGCTATCAATTGTACCCTTATGCAGCTGATGGATAGCCCTGAATGCTTTCAGGATAGCAGATAGTCCTGAACCATAGGAATCAAGGCTCCTAAGGGAGTCAGGTGGAGTTCTGCTGCCCAAATAGGGAACACCTCTTCCATTTAGTTCACAGGTCATCCTATCAAATCTTTTCTGCTATGCACAAGGCCCTTCATTTTTGGTATTTACCATTTTTACCAAAAATTTCCCGGATTTTATAAAAGTTATTTAAGTTTTCACCAATTTTCACACTAATTTTGAACCTCACAAGTACATGAGAATACTGATTATGTTAAAAAAGACCAATATATCATATTACGTAGATGTGTTTATGTTACTAATCCATTAGTGCTGGAACTTCCCAGACCCTGCTGCAAAGGGAAAGATGGCAGATAGGTAACCTGGGCAGACCCCAGGGCAATCCCCTGGACCAGACACCCAGTTCTGAAGTTACCGAGCTGCCATCTCTCTTTCCAGAATGGGGAGCTGGGTCAGAAGTACTCTTACATTTTTCTTTCTTTATTTTTTTTTCTGTCCTCCCATTCCCATAATATTAACCTTAATACTTTCATCCAGAAAACTGTTGAAATTAATTTTGTACACCAATTTTCACCAGTTCTTTAGTTTTTGTAATAAAGATCAATACATTCCCTGAAAATGAGGGCCTTGGATATGCATCAATAAGTTCTGGACTTCAGCTGAACAGCTTCTTCCAATGGTAGTTAACCAGACAGCATCCACGCTGTCAAATGCAATGATGCTGGGTTCAGATGTAAGATTTGACCTCTGTTATGGGAGCTCACATCAGGTAGGACAGTTAGTGTTACTGGGGACTGACAGACTCATGAGGTCAAAATACCAAAGTTGCCTGTAGGCCAAGTTAGGCCTAGTATGATTATTAATGCTGTACATGTACATTATCACCAGAGTCCATGAGATAAAGAAAGCCTGCACTGTAAACCCCACTTGAACAGAATGTTTGGCATTTCCTGTTCCATCTGAAGTAAACAGGTCTATTCTGGCAACCTTAAATTTGGCATTTCCTAATTTATGAGTGCTTGACTTTGCAACCTAAATAACATTCTTTTAACATGTTTTTTTTTATGTAATATAACAAGATAATTACTACTTCAGCACTGCAAACTCCACTTGGGATCTCAGAATTTGATCAGCAGTGCTTAACAATAGAGAAAACTTTTTTTTTTTTTCCAGAAAAGTAAGAATATATATTTCAAAGACATCCAGAGAGTATTCCTACCCTTGAGCAGAAAGGTGCCATTTTTATCATATATTTTTTCTGACCTTAACCACATTTAAATTCACAAAAGAAATCAGAAAGTGAATGAGGTTGGTTTATCTTATGTTACAGCATATTCTATTTATAAGGGAAGTGAGCAGGGAAAATAAAAATAACTTGCCTCATCTTGAATCAAGTTCTCCTTACCTGCATTAATTAACAGCTTCAGACATTCACTGGAGTTGTGAAATGCTGCTTCATGGATTGGCATCCACCCTCTGTTATCAGGAACATCAACGCTATATCCCTGTTTAATTAGTTTCCTCAAACTTTTGACATTTCCTTCTCTAGCTGCAAGTCCAACACTGGAGCATCTGTCTGAATAGGCCTCTGTGAAATCCATCCTTCCACAGCTCACTCTGAGAATAGAGGGCAAAAAAGTTACTATTAGTCCAGCAAGTCTGTAATTACAACAGACAACATATTCTTAAAATCTGAGCCAAGATTGTCAGGTATGCCCAGTTTAATTCATCTAATGGGAACTCCCTTTTGGGGTTAATTTTAGACAGTATTTACACTATTGCCATCCTGGGAGGTAAAATTTTGCTTGTGTTTCAGTGACATTTAAAGTCTTTCTTCAAATTGTTTTGAAACTGGTTTATCTTGACACTATCCCTGGATAATACGTACTTTGCACTTATCCTTGAATGAAAGATATCATTTCTCAAATGTTTTACAAATTACTAATTTTTGAACACTCAAGACATACTTCATATTAACAACTGAAGACACAATCCTTGGGCCAAAAGAATATACAAACCTTTGGCCTGATCCTGTAATTAGAAGTGCACAGACCATTCCACCCATGTAGCATCTTACAGTTTTCAGTCAGGCTCTGCATGAAGCTGATTGCAGATATACCGACATGAAACAGGCAATACAGGAAAAATAGGTGAGGGTAAGGCAGGGTGGTCAAGTGACTAGGGTGCTCGGCTAAGACTTCAAAAATCCAGGTTCAGTCCCTAGTCTGACACAAACCTCCCATGTGACCTAGGACAAATTATTTAGGGCTTGTCTTCATTGCGAGCTAAATCCAGCTTCTGCAATCAATGCAGCAGGCATTGATTCAGGCTGTCTGGTGAAGACAAACTAAGTCAATGAGAGAGTGCTCTCTCATAGACTTTAGTACTCCACCTTCCCAAGAGGCAGAAGCTATATCAATGGGAGAGCATCATGTAGACGTCTCTGTAAACTGATCTAAGCTATGTTGACTTAAGTTACATAGCGTAACTTAAATCGACTTACCTTGTTAGTGTAGATTAGGCCTTAGTCTCAGTGCATTATCATACTTCGCTGCCTCAGAGGGGTATTGTGAGGATGAATACATTTTAGACTGTGAGATGTTCATGCCCAGATTTTTAAAAGGTAGTTAAGGCATGCGCTGCTCATCATTGTAAAGCTTAAAGCGATTGAAACTATGTCTTCCCTACTGCAGTAAGTCAGAATCATAGAATATTAGGGTTGGAAGAAACCTCAGGAGGTCATCTAGTCCAATCCCCTGCTCAAAGCAGGACCAACACCAACTAAATTATCCAAGCCAGGGCTTTGTCAAGCTGGGCCTTAAAAACCCCTAAGGATGGAGATTCCACCACCTCCTTAGGTAACCCATTCCAGCGCTTCACCACCCTCCTAGTGAAACAGTGTTTCCTGATATCCAACCTAGACCTTCCCCACAGAAACTTG
Source organism: Chelonoidis abingdonii (assembly GCF_003597395.2). Classification (NCBI taxonomy): domain Eukaryota; kingdom Metazoa; phylum Chordata; order Testudines; family Testudinidae; genus Chelonoidis; species Chelonoidis abingdonii. Next base: position 186,700,422 of record NC_133771.1, on the reverse strand, counting down.
AGACCATTGCTTCTTGTTCTGTCATCTGCCACCACTGAGAACAGCCTAGCTCCAGCCTCTTTGGAACCCCCCCTTCACGTAGCTGAAGGCTGCTATCAAATCCCCCCTAACTCTTCTCTTCTGCAGACTGAACAAGCCCAGTTCCCCCAGCCTCTCCTCATAAGTCACGTAACCTAGCCCCCTGATCATTTTCGTTGCCCTACACTGGACTCTCTCCAATTTTCATATCCCTTCTGTAGTGGGGGACCAAAACTGGACACAATAATCCAGTGCCGAACAGAGTGGAATAATCACTTCTCTCAATCTGCTGGCAATGCCTCTATTAATACAGCCCAATAGGCCATTGGCTTTCTTGGCAACAAGGGCACACTGCTGACGCATATCCAGCTTCTCATCCACTGTAATCTCTGGTCCTTTTCTGCAGAACTGCTGCTTAGCCAGTCAGCCCCCAGCCTGTAGTGGTGCATGGGATTCTTCCTTCCTAAGTGCAGGCCTCTCCACTTGTCCTTGTTGAACTTCATTAGATTTATGTTGGCCTAATCCTCTAATTTGTCTAGGTCACTCTGGACCCTATCCCTACCCTCCAGCGTATCTACCTCTCCCTCAGCTTACTGTCATCTGGAAACTTGCTGAGGGAGCAATTCGTCCCATCATCCAGATCATTAATAAAGATGTTGAACAAAACCGGTCCAGGACCGACACCTGGGGCACTCCGCTTGACACCAGCTGCCAACTAGATATTAAGACATTTAACACTACCCATGGAGCCAGACAATTTAGCCAGCTTTCTATCCACCTTATAGTTCATTCATCCAATCCATACTTTTTTCACTTGCTGGCAAGAATACTGTGGGAGACCATATCAAAAGCTTTGCTAAAGTCAAGATATATCATGTCCACTGCTTTCCCCATATCCACAGAGCTAGTTATCTCACCACAGAGGGCAATCAGGTTGGTCAGGTATGACTTGGCCTTGGTGAATCCATGTTGACTGTTCCCGATATCCTTCCTCTCCTCCAAGTGCTTCAAAATGGATTCCTTGAGGACTTGCTCCATGATTTTGCTGGGGACTGAAGTGAGACTGACCGATCTGTAGTTTTTCTCTTTCTTACCTTTTTTAAATTTTAGGCACAATATTTGCCTTTTTCCAATCGTCTGGGACCTCCCCCGACTGCCACAAATTTTCAGACATAATGGTCAATGGCTCTGCAATCACATAAGCCAACTCCCTATGTGAATAATGTAGATGGAGTCAATGTAACTTAGGTCAACTTACCACAGGGTCCATACTACGCTGGGTCGATAGGAGACACTCCTCCATCAACTTACCTTACTCTTCATGTTCGGGGTAGAGTAGCGGGGTCGACTTCACTACACCCGCTAAATCGACCTATCATAGCTTTCCTACTCCAGACTTGAACCTTAGCGTTCATAACCTGAGAAGCTAGCATGAACCCCTCTAAGCTTAATTACCAGCTTAGATCTGATCTTGCTGCCACCAGCCAAGAATTTCCAGTGTCTTGGCTCACTCTGATCTCCCCAAAACCTTCCCTGGGGGACCCCAAGACTCAGAGGCTTTGAGTCTTACCAACAAAGGGAAATAAAACCATTCCCCCTACCTCTCTCCCACCAGAATTTCCTCTCTGGGCTAACCTGAGAGTTACTGATGCAACCTCTTTACATCACAATTACCAAGAAGCATGTCTCCTCTCTTCCACAAAAGAGACAAATCCCCAAGACAAGGAACAGAAAAGATTCTATCTCTCTTCCCCTTAGCTTCTTCCCGCCCTGGGACACTAGGAGAGTTAAACACAGAGAGCAGCTTTTTCCCTCCCCCGTTCTTTCCTTTCTCCACCAATTTCCTGGTGGGTCAACTAGAGAAAAAATCAACAGTCTTAAAAGCAAAACTTTTAATAAAAAAAGAAAGAAAGAATAGAATAACAGTTCTCTGTAAACTAGGATGGTATGATACAGGGCTTTCAACTTATAGAAATGAATAAACAATAAGAAAAAGGGATAAATAGCCTTACCCAAAAACAATACAATTTAAAAGTACTTATAGCCAAATACACATAAAGACTCCACCAGCCAGATACACAGATGCAAATACAGCAAAACAATTTAAAAGACTATACTTTTGCTAAACTTGTACTTACAACTGGGAAACTGAAGATTAGAAGCTTACAGATAGAAAAGACCCTCTCATAGCTGAGAGCCAGAACAGAAAAGACACAGAGCCAAACACAATTCCCTCCCTTCAGCTTTGAAAAATCCGGTTTCCCTGATTGGTCCTCTTGTCAGGTGTTTGGTTCCTTTGTTAACCCTTTTACAGGTAAAAGAAACATTAACCACTTAGCTATCTATTTATGACACGACAGTTTTTCAGTGCATTAGGTTGTACCCCAGAGCCTCGATGATCAGAGGGACCGAAGCGGTAAAGTGCAGACATAGGGAGCCTTAATTCAGCATTAAATCCTATTTCAAAAAGTTGACTTATTCATGTGAGACTTAGCTGATTATTCTACCTCACTGGAGGTCTTGTAATGCTGATGAGCCAGGTTAGCAATGCCACTTAAATAAGGGCGTCGATTACTATTGATTACAGTAATGGGAGGGACTGCGATAACTATACCTTAATATACCTCAGGGGTTACAATAATAAGAACATGAGGTTACTCAGGTCCAGATAGTTGCACAAGCTTGAGATTCCAATTATATCAGATTGCTCTGTTAAAGTCAGCTTATATTATTAACTTTTTTCCTTGCGTTTGCAAGCTTTGACATAGAGTGACGATTTTTAAGAGTGATATTGGAAAAAACACAGTACCCTACCTTTCATAGCATGTCTTGTTCTTCCAAGACGTGTCTGCTCATGTTCCATTCCAAGTAGCATTCGTGTGCGCGCACCATGGTTGCTTACTGAGTCTTTGGAAGGTTCTTTTCCCTAGTGCAGGGGTCAAGCAGACCTTTCAGCAGAAGTGGGTTTGTGCCGAGTCTTCATCTATTCACGTCTAATTTAAGGTTTCGCATGCCGGCAATACATAAACTTGTAACGTTTTTTTAGAAGGTCTCTTTCTATAAGTCTATAATATATTAACTAAACTGAATTGTTGTATGTAAAGTAAATAAGGTTTTTAAAAATGTTAAGAACTTCATTAAAATTAAATTAAAATGCAGAGCCCCCCGGACCAGTGGCCAGGGCCTGGGCAGTGTGAGTGCCGCTGAAAATCAGCTCGTGTGCTACCTTCTGCACACATGCCATATGCTGCCTACCCCTGCCCTAGTGGTACCAGTCAGATCGGCTGTGGAGCCCCCTGGAGTGGCATTCTTATGGCAGTTATATAGGTCCTTGCCAACTTGCCATCTCTTCACTTCCTTCTTGCCGGATACTCCAACAGAGGGGAGGTGGGTGGGTCTTGGAATGGACATGAGCAACACATCTCGAAGTACAACAGTTACGAAAGGCAGGTAACTGTTTTTTCTTCTTCGAGTGATTGCTCATGTCAATTCCAAGTAGTTGACTCCCTAGCAGCCCCCAGAAGAGAGGTTGGAGTTCACAGAGTTGCAAAATGTAGCACGGCTCTAACAAACGCAGCATAATCTTTAGCCTGCTGCATGATGGCATAGTGCAACATAAAGGTGTGGATACACTACCATGTTGCTGCCCTGCAGATGTCCTGAATGGAGACTTCTGCCAGAAATGCTGCAGATGAAGCATATGCTCTTGTGGAGTGTGCTGCCAATGCTTGGGCTAGAATCTTTGCTAGGTCATAGCACATTCTGATACAGGCCATCATCCAAGAAGAGACTCTCTGGGACGAAACAAGGAGACCCTTCAGGGTCTCCTAAAGTTGTAGTGATGAAGAGCTACATCGACTTCCTAAACGGCTTTGTTTGCTCAATGTAGAAGGCTAATGGCTGTCTAACATCCAGGAAATGAAGTATGCATTCCCTGTTGTTGAAGTGCGGCTTAGGGTAGAATACTGCCAGAAGGATGTCCTGATTTGCATGAAATTGCGAAACTACCTTGGGAGGAAAGCTGGGTGCGGCCGCAATTGTACCTTGTTCTTATAAAACACGGAACAAGGGGGCTCGGACATCAAACCCCTGAGCTCAGACACCCTCCTCGCTGATATTATAGCCATTAGGAATACCACTTTCCAACAACGATAGAGCAGCGAGCATGTTGCTAGGGGCTCGAAGGGTGGGCCCATGAGCCTTGAGAGCACCAGGTTAAGATCCCATGGAGGGATCAGCTGTTTTACTTGGGGGTACAGTCTGTCCAACCCCTTGAGGAAACAGCCAACCATAGGGTTAGCAAACACTGAGCGGCCCATTGAGACAAGATGGAAAGCCAAAATTGCCACCAGGTGCACTTTTACTGACGAGACTGCCAGCCCCTGTTGTTTCAGAAGTAAGTAGTCCAGGATAAAAGGAATCGAGGACTACAATGAAGGAGTACCTTTCTGGAGGGACCAAATGGAAAATCTCTTCCACTTTGCCAGATAAGTGGCGCGAGTGGAAGGTTTCTTCCTGCCTAAGAGAACCTCCGTAGCTGAGTCTGAGCAGTTAAGTTTTAGCGGGTTCAGCCATGGAGTTTTCATGCTATGAGATGGAGACACTCTAAGTTGGGGTGCTGGAGGTGGCCGTGGTCCTGCGTGATCATGTCCAGAACCAGGGGAAAAGTCATGGGCATATCCACTGACAGGTCCAGCAGTGTGGTGAACCAGTGCTGACATGGCCACGCTGGTGCTATTAGGATTAACTATGCTTTCTCTCGCCGGACCTTGAGGAGGACCTCATGGACTATAGGGTGGGTGCATAACTGGCTGGATAACCGTACTCAGAGAGTAGTTATTAATGGTTCCCAATCCTGCTTGGAAAGGTATAACAAGTGGAGTTCCGCAGGGGTCTGTTTTGGGACCGGCTCTGTTCAATATCGTCATCAACGACTTAGATATTGGCATAGAAAGTAAGCTTATTAAGTTTGCAGACCATACCAAACTGGGAGGGATTGCAACTGCTTTGGAGGACAGGGTCAAAATTCAAAATGATCTGGACAAATTGGAGAAATGGTCTGAGGTAAACAGGATGAGTTTAACAAGACAAACGCAAAGTGCTCCACTTAGGAAGGAAAAATCAGTTTCATACATAAAAAATGGGAAGAGACTGTCTAGGAAGGAGTACCGCGTAAAGGATCTAGGGGTTATAGTGGACCACAAACTAAATATGATCAACAGTGTGATGCTGTTGCAAAAAAGCCAAATGTGATTCTGGACGATTAACGGGTTGTGTTGTGAGCAAGACACGAGAAGTCATTCTTCTGCTCTACGCTGGTTAGGCCTCAACTGGAGTATTGTGTCCAGTTCTGGGCACCACATTTCAAGAAAGATGTGGTGAAATTGGAGAGGGTCCAGAGAAGAGCAAGAAGAATGATTAAAGGTCTTGACAACATGACCTATGAAGGAAGGCTGAAAGAATTGGGTTTGTTTAGTTTGGAAAAGAGAAGACTGAGAAGGGACATGATAGCAGTTTTCAGGTATCTAAAAGGGTATCATAAAGAGGAGGGAGAAAACTTGTTCACCTTAGCCTCTAAGGACAGAACAAGAAGCAATGGGCTTAAACTGCAGCAAGGGAGGTTTAGGTTGGACATTAGGAAAAACTTCCTAACTGTCAAGGTTGTTAAACACTGGAATAAATTGCCTAGGGAGATTGTGCAATCTCCATCTCTGGAGATATTTAAGAGTAGGTTAGATAAATGTCTATCAGGGATAGTCTAGACAATATTTGGCACTGCCATGAGGGCAGGGGACTGGACTCAATGACCTCTCGAGGTCCCTTCCAGTCCCAGAATCTATGAATCTATGAGCGGGAAGGGCAGGAATGCATACAGCAGGAGCCCTTTCCAGGACAGGATGAAGGTCTCCAAAAGCGAGCCAGGGCTGTGATTCAAGAAGGAGCAGAACTGTTGAAACTTCCTATTGTATTGCGCCACAAACAGGTATATCTGGGGAGATCCTCATCTTTGGGGAATGCTGTTGATGATGACATCTGAGCGAAGGGACCACTCCTGGCTGTGAAACAACCTGCTGAGGCAATCGGCCAGTTTGTTTTGTGAACCCGGAAGGTACGAGGCCCCCAGTTGTATCAAGTGGGTGATGCAGAAGTCCCACAGGGAAGAGAAGCGACCACCACCCTTTCTGTTTATATAAACCATTGCTGTGGTATTGTCTGTCAATACGGATACACATCTGCCCTGTAGATGGGTTTGAGATGTCTGTCAAGCGAGGTAAACTGTCGACAGCTCCCTGACATTGACATGCAGCAAAAGTTCTGCATGGGACCAGAGGCCTTGAGTCCTGAGCTCACCTAGGTGCACTCCTCATCTCAGCACCGACACATCTGCAACTAGAGATGGCGACAGCTAAGGTGTGGAAAAGGGTATTCCCGCACATACTGCTTGTGGGTCTAGCCACCATCAGAGGAATTCGAGAACCTGAGGAGTAAGAGTGACCAGTCTGTTTATGTGGTCTCGGTTTGGCCTATAAACTCAGGCTAGCCATGTCTGAAGCGGACGTAGTCAGAGCCTGGCATGCACTACCACATACGTGCAGGCAGCCATATGCCCAAGCAATTTCAGACAAGTCCGCACCATCATAGTGGGGAATCTCTTGAAATCCTCTATGATGGTGCTCATGGCGAGGAAATGAACATCCATGAGAAAAGCCCTTGCCTGGGTGGAGTCCAGGAGAGCCCAGATGAACTCTATCCTTTGTGTAGGGGGTATATTGACTTTGCAACATTTAGAATGAGACCGAATCTGAGGAACGTCATGCGCACCAGGCTCACGTGGTCCTCCACTTGGACTCAAGATTGGCCCTTGATAAGACAGACGGTATGGGAATTCTTACACCTGCCACTTCTGCCGGAAGGCTGTCACGACCGCCATGCATTTGGTGAACACCTCAGGGGCCACCAAAAGGCCAAAGGGGAGGACTGTGAAATGACAATGGGTGCTGTTTACCATGAATCAAAGAAACCCTCTGTGGGATGGGATTATGGACACATGGAAGTACGTGTCCTTCAAGTCGAGGGCAGCGTACCAGTCCCCCAGATCTAGAGAGCGGATAATGAAAGCTATGGAGATCATGCGAAACTTCAGCTTCTTCATGAATCTGTTGAGATTTCGCAGGTCTAGAATAGACCAAAGCCCACCTTTGGCTTTGGGTATTAGGAAGTAACGGGAATAGAATTCCCAGCCCCTGAACTACATAGGTGCCTCTTCTATCACCCTGAGTTGTAGGACCATTTGCACCTCCTGCATTAGAAGTTGCTCATGAGAAGGGTCCCTGAAAAGGGACGGGGAAGGTGAGTAGGAGGGTACACAATTTGAAAGAATATCCCAATTCTATCGTGCTCAAGACCCATCGCTGCAAACTCAGTACCAGGTTCAGTGCTGGGTACAGTGCTGGCCACAGCATCAGCCTCAGTGCCAGCCCAGGAGCAGGGCTCAGAACCCTTTGGAGGTTCCCTCACCATGGAGGCAGACGGAGGCCCCCATCTGTCCAAGGCAACCAAAAGGGATCTGGAGCTTGGCCCCTAGGCTTGATGATACGCCCATGAGGTCCAGAACAGCCACTGAGCAGGCACCTGCTAATGTGGTGGCCAGTGCATCATCGGAAGATGTTGCATCGCATTTTGCCTGGAGTGACGAGACCGGTGCCACCTGTTTTGAAGACGTACGATTCTGGCTCCGACTCGGAGGACAAGTCTGATCTCGGACTCCATGGCAGTGCTGTTCAGGATAGTACCGGTGATCAGTGCAGAGGAGAGGGCGAACGGTGCCACAGCATGGCCAGTTTGTCCTTGGAAAGTCCAGCCCCCACCAGCTCAGTGCTGGTGCTGCCAGTTCCAGCGCCGTTGGTGCTGCTTGCACTGGGGAGTGCTGGGTTGCCATCTCTATGAGGTTTCTGGCAGCCTCGAATGTGTTAGGAGTGGACAGCATGTCCAGCTCCTTCATTTGGAATCGTTGAGTCTAGTCTCATTGGACTCCCCAGTATAGGAAAAAGTTGCTGCAGGATCTCTGTGGACCTTAATAGTATTTTGATTCCCCCCATCATTCTTGGAGACTCACCGTATTTTTCTAATCCTGATTTATATATAAAGCTTTTTACTGGACACTTGAACAAGAGAAAGAACCTGTTCTACTATATACCCTGAGTAACTGAAGAATGACAATGGACGGTGCATTTGGAGATCTGAGAGGGAGAGGCTGAAGACTGCTGAGCAATATATACCATATGTGACAACTGCTTGCTATGGTCTGCACGACATCTGTGAGAGCCTCACCGATGCGTGGGAGGTGGAAGTCCAGACACTTTCATGACTGATACTATGAACAGCCAAGAGGTTCCCTTTGCAAACTGCAGCAAATAGTCAAGGCCACCCTGTGCACCTACTTTGAGACTAGCAGCTGAATTGTGGCATGGTTTCATTAGTGTGTGTGTAGGGATTTAATTAAACAGATGTACCACAAAGCATTTTAAAAAGCAAAATAAACTTTTTTGGAAGAGTGTTTTGTTATGGATACAGGATATGTGGTATTTTATGAACCTTTATTGAACTTTTGTCAAAATTAACCATTACAGAACATCAAGCAGTGCAAACAAAAACATTAATTGAACAAAACTATATTTTTAGCCATTGCAACATGAACAACAACAGTGAAAACAATGCAAAACATCGCAAACTGTATATAACATCATTGTGCAGATATGCACCACATTAGAAAAAAGTTCTGGAGCTACACTTATCACAAGCATTTGTATGTGCAGGATTTCTGCACAGTGGCTTTGCCTTGAGTTGTGGATGGCATGAAAAGAAACAACATTTGTCATCGTAAGGGTGAAGGAGGGTTCCCAGAAGTCACAGTTTCCAGACTCTTGTGATATGGTGGGGAGAGGGAAATGCCTGTGGCTTGAGTTTTGGGAAGGGTACTGCTGCTCCCAGTACCTGTTGTTCTCGATGCCTGCAGAACATGTCTGTGCTGGGATTGGGGTGCTGTAGCAGAACATTGTGCCAACATGTTCTCAGTCAAGACAGTCTGGTTTTGCATGTGCTCCAGATCCTGTCTCAGCATATCTCCCTGTCTATGCATGTTTTTTGCCTTCCTCTCAGTCAGCACGGAGAACCTCTGTCTTGTCTCTCTGAAAGAATTTCCGTTTACTCTTCTGTCTTCTTATCCCGCTTCTGGGATGCTGTCACAAAGTCCCCAAACACTTCACCTTTGATCTTCCCTTTTCTGATTAATCAGATATTCGGCAGTTGACAATGTTCCTCTCCTTGGGGGCCATAGGGTGTCAGATGCAGAAGCAGGAGGAGCTGAGAAACAGAACAAGTAGTTACTGAAGCGATTCAAGTTTCCATGGTAACAATTATAAAATGCTCAGTTCTGGAATGCTATTTCAAATCTCTTGCCAGTCAGGGAGATAAGTGTTTCACCTGAATTTCCCTCTGCACGGGAGCCTTGGCTATGATTGGCTAAGGTGGGCAGCAGAGTTTCAGGGATTTGGACTGGCGGTTTGCAGGGGAAGGAACCTAGGGATGGGCAGAAGGATTTGGAGGTCTACATGGGCTGAGGAGGACAGGGGCTAGGATGTTTGCAGGTGCCATACTTTGTCTGCCCGTCCACTTCTGCAGGCAGTCCTAGCATTGGACAATGCAACCTTAATACGGAGGCAGAGAAGAGGCTTTTTAGAAAAAGCGGATGAGCAGACCAGAAATCTATGCAGTGATTTTATTCACCCCCAGAAATGCTGCAGGACTGGAAGAGGCAGGTTACCCACAGAAGTAATCTTGAGAAGGCTGAGTAATTCTGCAACGTTTCTGCCAATATACAGCATTATCTTTGCCTTAAATTCTGTTTAAAATCACCTGCCAACATTCAAAAAGTGTACTGCTACATACTGTTCTGCTGTAATTGTTAACAATGCTGATGGTCTTATTACAGCTAGCCAAGTGCCTATGCATCTATTGTCACCTTTTTGGAAACATACCTTATCAAATGCTATGACAGCTGAAAGCTCAGGGCACTGATCAAACTCTGAAACAAAGTATTTTTTATGCTGCATTATTTTTCTGTAACTGACATTTCAATAAACATGCCTGCATTATATGCTGTGTTTTTTTGTTTGGTTGGTTTTTTGTTTTTTTTTAAAACCACTCTGGCACCCCTACTTTAACCAGGGCAGGAAGTCTGGGAGACCATAGCAGTTGACCAGGAAGGGAGATGAGGTGGCAGATGGCTGTAAGAAATGAAAATATCAGGATATAATCCCTACAGAGCTGGAATTCCCTGGCACAGCTACCATACTGAGTAAAAGAAGTGGGGATGAGAAGCTGAGCTCTCATCCACCAAACTGGCGGCTTCCATTGGGCACCTGGAACAACAATATGTTAAAATAACCTATACATTTTTATTGTAATATAGCACGTAATACTTACAGGCAGAGGTCCCCTCCTCAGATCTGTCAGTCTGGTGTCTGCCTGGGTATCAGAAGTCTGTTCTCTAGGTCAGGCTTGGGGTCTTCCCTGGGAAAGAAATCCTGGCTTTCAGGGAATCCTCCACTTCAGAGTACTAGTCAGGATTCTCCTTGGTGTTCTCCATAACATATTGAGCATCAGTGGTGGCCTAGCGGGTAAAAATCCTATCCAGGTCCTCAAAGTAAGGGCAGGTAGTTTGAGTACTGCCAAAGGTCCTCGTTCTGTCGTTGGGGTTTTTTTTTTTTGCTTTTTTTTTTTTTTTACAATTCTGACAAAGCTTCTGCCCTTCATTGCAGCATTGAGCCAAGTCCAAGGAGTTACCCCAGTTGGTTATTTGATTAGCTATATACTTGAGTATTTTCTTATTACAGTGGCTAATATTAAAGCAGGACTGCACCAATTCCTTTCCCCAGATCACAAGAAAATCCATGACTTCTGCAAGGCTCCCCACAGACACACAAGGCATGGCTGCTATAGCACTGCTGTAATGCTACAGGCGTGTGTAATCATAAACAGAGCGTTCCTGGCTGTACACCAGCATTTAAATAGGGAGGTAACATCTGGTCATGATGACCCCTGTGCAGTAAGGGGTACACTGGTGAGCAGATAGTTCAGTCCTGGTGTAAAACAATGTAGTGTCCTATCAGTGGGAGGACTGAAAAGTTAACCTGAAATACTGATGCAGCCACACAAACTCCATATTAACTACACACAATAGTCCAACTGGAAATTCATTTTGGAATGACTTAAAGTGGATTATCCAGTTTGCACTAACTAGCCTGTTAATTCAGAAGAATTGTGTTGTGTGGATGCATTCCTTTTTAATTTGAAAAAATGCCAGTTAGTCTGAAATAAACCCATTGTGTGGACAAACCCTAAAACACCATTTGAACCCAGCAGCTTGTCTACACTATGCTTTCCAATGATGCTAACAGCAATGGAACTGAACGGGCATTAGCAAGAGTGGGACATTTTTGCAAAGTTTCCCTAATGTACACAACATCATGATGAGTCAGCAGCAGAACTGAGTCATTATTCCCAACTGCTGATGATCTAACCACTATATTACATTGCTTATTTAAATAAGTACATTACCACTAAACATTATTTAAATTTGTATATAATTTCTCATTCTGAAAGGACTCCAGCACATCAGAAGCTCTGATGTGATCCTTTTTCAGAAACACACATTGTGCACAAACAATTCTAGTGTTGGAGTGGAAAATGACGGGACACCATATTGCACATAACGCAGAGAAAATTTTAATGAAGACATCAAGGCAAAACTCTACTCTCACAAGACCCCATGCCACTTTTTAAGTCCATGCACAGCACCTCAAACAAATAACAGGTTTCAGAGTGGTAGCTGTGTTAGTCTGTATCAGCAAAAACAATGAGTCTTCCCTGTTGCATCTTAGAGACTAACAAATTTATTTTGGCATAAGCTTTCGTGGGCTAGAACCCACTTCATCAGATGCTTGGAGTGGAAAATACAGTAGCAGGTATATTTATACATACTGTATGAAAAGATGGGAGTTGCCTTACCAGGTGGGGGCGGGGGTCAGTCTAACGAGACAATTCAATTAACAGTAGAATACCAATGGAGGAAAAAATCACTTTTGTAGTGGTAACAAGGGTGGCCCATTTCAAACAATTGACAAGAACGTGTGAGTAACAGTAGGGGGAAATTAGTATGGTAAAATTAGGCTTTGTAATGACTCATCCACTCTTCATCTTTATTCAGGCCTAATTTGCTGGTGTCCAGTTTGCAAATTAGTTCCAGTTCTGCAGTTTCACATTGGAGTCTGTTTTTCAAGTTTTTTTGTAGAAGAATTGCCACTATTAAGTCTGTTATTGAGTGACCAGGGAGGTTGAAGTGTTCTCCTACTGGTTTTTGAATGTTGTAATTCCTGGCGTCAGATTTGTGTCCATTTATTCTTTGGTGTAGAGACTGTCCAGTTTGGCCAATATACATGGCAGAGGGGCACTGCTGGCAAATGATGGCATATATCACATTGTATATGTGCAGGTGAACGAGCCCTGATGGTGTGGCTGATGTGGTTAGGTCCTATGATGGTGTCCCTTGAATAGATATGCGGACAGAGTTGGCACTGGGGTTTGTTGCAGGGTTTGGTTCCTGGGTTAGTGTTTTTGTTGTGCAGTGTATAGTTTCTGTTACCCTCACCTTTCATATACTATGTACTTTTCATGTACTATGTATAAATATATCTTCTACTGTATTTTCCACTCTATGCATCTGATGAAGTGGGTTCTAGCCCATGAAAGCTTATGCCCAAATAAATTTGGTAGACTCTAAGGTGCCACAAGAACTCCTCGTTGTTTTGTTCAAACAAGTAAGTAATTTAAAAAGTGTCTTGTCCAAAAATTTACATGTAGTAAACTTCATGGAACTTAGCTTAGAATAAGGGGCTAAAGCGAGCTGTGCACTGGCTTTGGATCAGTTGTTGCATAAAATCTAGGACCTGCAAACTTGATATTTAGATCACTGCTGAAAGCTGACCCACCAGTTAAAGCAGGGTAGTCAACAGGCAGACAGCGTGCCAAAGCTGGACCAGCAGGCACTTTTGAATGGACCCCCAAATCTTTTTATTACTTATTACCGTCATTGTTGTTTTTTTATGATGTTCTCTGGAGCATGGACCTTGACCATACCTTGACCAAGAAATCTGGACCTTGACAAAAAGTAATTGACTACCCAAGTTAAAGAAATCCCAACTACTGCACCCCTGGATGTATGTGTTAGTAACATTCTCTACAGCACTGGTTCCCAAACGGGGGTTTGTGAACTCCTGGGGGTTCACAAAATGTTACATGGGGTTCTCGGGAAAAAATTCCCTAATGGCTGAAACTGGGTCAGCTCCCTTCCTTGCAAGTTCTAAGGACTTGAAAATACACAGCACCAACCTTCAATCATTTTAAAAGTTTCAACCCCTTCCCCCACCCCTCTCTCATTCACTAAATGCAAATAGCCTTCAGACCAGATAAGCAGCTGCTCCAAAACAGACCCCCCTCCCCCCTTGGGGCTGCTTCTCTCCTCAAGCAAACACTAGCTGTGGACATTCATCCCCCTGCCTGTCTCTGCTTGAGCAAACAGTAGCTGTGTTTGTTTTTAAGATAAGCTGCTCCGGGAGCTCCGAGTTCACAACAAAACAAAGAGAGGCATCACAACAAAACAAAGAGTGTTATCTTTCCTTAATAAGCATTATGGGAAGGTTCTGGAGGCCAGTTACAGCATAGTAAGATTAATCACTGTTTACACTGGCACCCCAGCACTGCAAGAGCAGCACTTGAGTCGTTATTCCCCAGGCCGAGGTGGAGGACAGCCAGTGCTGTAGCCAGGGAGATACAGCGCTATATGTTCCTTGCCAGTATGGACAGGGAGTAAGATACAGCACTGTAAAGCCACCACCAACGCTGTAACTCTCAAGTGTAGCCAAACCCTAATAATAAATAGCGTGTAATAAGCATGTCATAAAAATGTTTATGTTCCCAAGATCACTGCTTTCATAACTTATACTCAGGTCAAGGAGAATATCCCTGAAAATGTTATTTTTTAGGAGGGGGGTTTGCGAGGTTTGACATTTTAGTGAAAGGGGTTCACGGTTCTTAAAATTTGGGAACCACAGCTTTACAGCAAAAGAGAGGAAAGGCAGGCTTTAAATGGTACCGAGATCCAGGGCCTCCCAATGAGTCCCGCAGAGGGGCCGGGGCACAAGGAAGACCTGCGAAATCCCTTACTTAGGAACTTATTATGCCATATAACCTACAACCTAGACAACACCGGTCCTACATGTAGGTGACAAAAAATACCTGTAGGGAACCCACTGCATTGCCTCGACATTCGCGTAGCCCGCACTAGACGAGCCGCACGCCAGGGACAGACGGCGACTGGAGCAGCCAGGCAGGGCTCGCCCGGCCCAGCGCTAGCAGCCCGGCCAGCAGCGCGCCCGCCAGCCCCAGCCTGTCCACTTTCTCCCCTCCCGCCCGGACTGTCCAGCCCCTCCCTCTGAAGCGCGAGCGGAGGGTGTCCTAGGCACGCAGAGGGACGCTGGGAGTTGTAGTCCATTTCAGCACCAGCGGGCTGCCTGCCAGTGGCGTGGCCTCTGCCCGTGGCCTCAGCCCCAGGCGTGAGCGCGGAAGGGCGAACGCCCGCGCGGGGTCAGGGCAGGGACACCGGCTGGGGAGAGGCGCCCAGGGGCCCCATGCACTACAAGCCCCATGGTGCTTTGCCAGGCGGCGCTGTGCGACACGCAGCGCTCCGGGGCTCCTCTGCCCTTATTCCGGGGAAAGCGCAACAGAGACCGGCAGGGGCGGCCGCCGGCCGGCGGCACGTAGGCACGGCGAGAACCATGTGGGTGTTCGGCTACGGCTCCCTTATCTGGAAGGTGGATTTCCCCTACGAGGACAAGATGGTCGGGTACATCACGGGCTACAGCAGGAGGTTCTGGCAGGGGAGCACCGACCACCGCGGGGTGCCGGGCAAGGTGAGCTCTGGGAGCGTGTCCTGCTGGTGCCCCGAGCGGGGAGGGAAGCACCCATCATCCGCCCCCAGGGGGCAGGAGAGGGGAAGTGCCGGTGGCAGCTGCTGTTTGTCCTCCCCGTTCCAGAGATTTAATCTGCTGCGGAGCGGGGAACGCTATGCTGACCAGTGTCCCATCCAAAGCAGGGAGCACTGAGCTCAGCCCCAGGAGTTTATACAGAAATTAACCCAAATCCCACAGCAGAACCCCTCCACGTACCCCCAATACAGGTACGGGCCGCTCTTCAGCTCCCCTCCATAAACACAGATCCCCAACCTTTGCCTCCCCTCCTCCCAGCGATACCTACGTTCAGTTCAGGCATTCTCCCCCACTAGAATACACACCCCCACCCCCACACACAATTACTGCATGCAGCCCCCACCCCCAACACGCACCCCCAACAGATTCCCTTCCCCCCTACAGACACAGGTTCTCCTCACACACACCTCACGTCCTCTCTGCACCAAAGAACACTTCCACAGTTCAACTATTCTCTCATGTACAAGCAGGTCCCGTTCACACATGCTATCAAACTCCTTTCACTCAGGTCCCATATCTCCATTCCACTACACACACACATAATTTTAAAACTTCATAATTTTAAAACACCCTCTACCTTTCCCCTGCCTTCCAAATGGATCATATTTAATATCAATTTCACATATATAGCTTTACAGTCCTCCACCCCTATATTTATACAAACCACCACCTCTTTTACCTTCCTACATCAACTTCATGATCAAAGTTACTGGGTAATCTTTTGCACTATGAGCTGGAGAATCATACTGGTCTGAACATTTTGTACCTACTATTAGTTGCATGTAATAACTAATAGCTTCCTGTTAGACACTAACAGAACAAATAAATCTTCCCCCCCCCCTTCCGTTTATTTTGTGTATTTGTCAGCATTTTGTGCAGTTAGTTTCACCCTTTCCCCCATAGTCATTAAGGCCCCAATCTAACAAAAGCTGATCTGCAGGGTATACACCATGCAGAGCAACAAAACCAAACACAATGGAGGTCTGCTTTGGCACAGGGGGTCAGAAACAGCTTGCAAGACAGAGGCCTTTGGGTTCAATCTTGCCAATATTTACAAGTGAGTAGTTAATTGTGTGCTTAAGTCCTTTTGATTTACAGGGGCCTCAGTCAGTTTCAACCTTGCTAAAAAGATCCTTATATAATCTAAAAATAAGAGTTTCAACTCCTGTTTCAAAGGAATGTTTTTAAAAGAATTTCTGAATATATTAAAATAATGCTTTAAAACTGGAATTTTTTTAATTGCTTAATTAAAAAAAATTGAGTTGGCAATATCCCTTTAAAGAAGGAAGGAGGTCAGGCAGCAGTGTAATAAATGCACAAGCTCTCTATTTTGTCTGTTGAAATACAAAAGTAAACTTTTGAAAAGTAAAATGGGTTCACTCTTATGGCATTGTTCAAAGAAGCACAGTATTCCTTTATTTGTGCAATAGGTGAATAATTGCCAAAACCAGCTTCAATATTCATATGATTAAAAGTACAGTGTTACGATCATCTGCATAGCTAGAAATTTTAAATTATTGGCTCTGTTTTTGTATGAGAGAAATCTTGTATTACAGTAATAGTTATAACTCAGAAATCCCAAACCCACACCACACAACTTCCAAAGAACTCAGCATATGCAGCCTTTCAAAACTGGAAAATGCCCCTATATTTCCCATACAATACCTAGGGCTTGTCTACACTTACAGCACTGCACTGGCACAGCTAGAGCGCTTATTGAAGACGCTACCTGCACTGACTGGAGAGCTTCTCCCACTGGCATACATACTCTACCTCCCTGAGAGGCGATAGCTATGTCGATGGGAGAAGCCTTCCCCCATCGACGTAGTGCTATCTACACCAGGGAGTTAGGTTGGTATAACTGTGTTGCTCGGAGTGTGGATTAGTTATACCAACATAAATTGGTAGTGTAGATCAAGCCTCAGATCTTGTAGTGCTAGTTTTGTAACCTCCCAAACTAAATCCATTCTGCTACTTTCAACTGAAATTCATTTCTCACCTCAAGCACTGATGCAATTATCAGTGGAATTACTGATCCAAAATACTATATACAAATACTATTTGCCATTTGGCATGAATAAGTAAATTGAGCCTTCCTTGATTCACTTCTAAATCTGAGTAGTATCAGAGTAGCTGAAGGACTTCACAATGTGAAAAGAGCTTCTAAAGAAAGCTGGCAAAGCTCCAAAATTAACATTTTCCGGTTACATGTGGATTCAATTACACAGGCTCACCACTTGTGTAAACCACCCCATTACCATCACCACTGCCATCAGTGTGGGCAGTACTCACTATTCCCTGGCGGAACCTACGTTCTATATAATTTTAACAACACACTGAATTTCAGTGTATTTCTTATACTTTTATTAATTTTTATATTAAAGTATTAGTGCCCGGAGGCTGCAGTTAGGACCAGGGCCTCACCATCCTGAGCATTGTATAAACATAGTCTTAAGACAGTTCCTGCCTCTTGGAGCTTATAGTCTAAGATCCCTATCTGCAATTGCCTCAGTACAGATGTCAAGTATCATGGGATAACCATGTTAGTCTGCATCTGTTAAAGCAGCAAAGAGTCCTGTGGCACCTATAGACTAACAGACGTATTGGAGCATGAGCTTTCGTGCATGCATCCGATGAAGTGGGTATTCACCCACGAAAGCTCATGCTCCAATATGTCTGTTAGTCTATAAGGTGCCACAGGACTCTTTGCCGCTCAGTACAGATGGACTCCCCTGTGCCTATGTGGAGCCTCATTGACTTCGGTGGCATCCATCTACAGGGACAAGATGCAACAAGAACAAAATGGAGAAGGGAAAAGAAGACCAGGGTGATGGTACCAAGTTTGAGACAAATACATTTGAATTTGATCTGTTTATATAATTAAGTTTATTGTAAGCCAATAGAGACCAATGCAAGTTGATTATTATCAACATTATTTGTTACATGATGGTAACACCCGAAGATCCCAGAGGAGAATGAGGTCCCATTGTGTTGGGCACTGTGCTGACATGTAGGGAGAAACTTATTTTAACTTAAGGTAGAAGTGCAAGGACATACTTTAAGTGTTCCCTTAAAATAAGAATACCTAGTGGAAGCTGATGTTATTAATTTTTATTGTGTTTATACTGATCCTTTCAGCACTTTTTCAAAACTTATGAAAACCTGTCTACCTTGCACACACAACCAAACACATCCTAAGAATAAGTCGTGCCTTCTGATTCAAAATACTCTAGTTTCCTTTCATAAGTATTAGGAAGTGACCATTTCAGGTGTGACTTCCGATTTATGGTTGTACTAGGTGCTAACTGCTCTTTATAGTTCAGAGACTCTTACTGTCTTAAAGTCATTTTTTGTACCTAATCATAGACTTTCACATTACAGGACATCTTTTAAGCAATGCAAGACTTCTAAGACAGTAATGGCAGCAAGAAACGTATCCCAAACGATATTGTGCATCTAGCCAGGAGAAAATAATCTCATTTTTGCTGAATCTTAAAAGGAGGAAGTATGAATCTATAAATAGGATGCTAAAGCAAAGCAGAGATGTGCGCAAACTACTTCCTTCTGCATGGGCTTTATAATTTTTAGCCTGGTAATAAAACTAAAAGAGGGGAGATTTTATCCCTTTTTTTTTTTTTTTTTTAAATCTGGTGTTAACAAAAATAAACCACAGGATTATGAAGTTAAAAACAATTCCCAGTTGAAAGCATCCTTTCCAATTTCCTGTGGACAGGTATATTTTTAAAGCCACAGAAGGAAGCATAATATATTTTTACTGAATTTTGAAATCCTGCATCGCTCTCATTGCACAAGGGCTATCACCCTTATATAATTCTAAACAGCTCAACAAATGCTAAGGAAACAATAGGTTACAGAAACATCCAGCAAATTAGGGGAATGACACTGATGGGGCAGGGCTATGTTATTTACAGCTGCATATGTAGCTAATGATTTAGTCATCTGAAATACTTAACTAATCATTAACATACTGGACCTGGTATATGAAAATGGGCCAAATATTCAAGTAAGTTTCCCTACTTTAAGAAAGAAAAATTGTAAATGCTAATTTTAATTAAAATATACTTTTCTGTTGTTCATTGAGGTCTCTCCCCCCCACACCCCCCAAGCAGTCACTTCATTTACACATCACTGGCAACTCCAAACTAAAACTGGAGTCTGACTTTGAAAGAGAGCAGCTCTAGTGAAGATGTAAGAATTATACTATTTGAAAAAGGAAATGCTGCCTTTTCAAAAGGAGGATGTCTAGGTTCATGCAAACATGAATCAGCAGTAATTAATGTATACAACGTTTTTGTGTGTCTTTTTTTTAACACCAAAACAATCCCATCACTGAACAGCAAAATAATGATCCATATTTTATTTCTGAAGAGCTTTTTCAGATTACTAGGACCCTTATCAACCCAGGATGAACTTCTGGAATGCCAATACAGACCTACAAACGGATCTACAGGAAACATCAAGTACAATCTTCCCTGCATTTGCTGGAAGACCTCTTAGGCCTGGTCTACATAGAGATTTTGTACCCATATAACTATTTTGGTTATGGCTGTAATTCTTTACTGGAATAGTTATACTGGTACATCTCCTGTAACGTGGATGCACTTTTAGTGGTATAAATGTGCCTTTTACTGATACAGCTTTATTCCCCTTCCTGTACTGGAATAAGCCATACGAGCAAAAGATCGTTATATCACTGTAACTGTGTCCATGTTACTGGGTTTGTACTTCTTTAATTATACCAACATAATTAAATTGCTGAAACTTTTGTGTTTAGCACTCATAGTTTTGTTAATGCTCATACAGCTGAACTGATCCCAACACAGGTAGAATTTTCTGTAAAAATTCCCTGATATATAGAAGACAAGCATTTTCCAGGACAGACAAGATCTAAATTTTTAATGTAAAACCACACAGAGAAGAATCCTTTTGGACCTCCTTTATACACCATAAAGCAGCAAAAACTGTACATGCCCAATTTCTTTGCTTTTCAGGGCAACTTTAAAGAAGTCATAGCTGTAATTTACTATGGACTAGATTGTGCCCTGATCTACCGTGGTTAGGGTTAGAGTATGCAAAGTGGGTTCTAGTGCAGGGGTCGGCAACCTTTCAGAAGTGGTGTGCCGAGCCTTCATTTATTCACTCTGATTTAAGGTTTTGCTTGCCAGTAATACATTTTAATGTTTGTAGAAGGGCTCTTTCTATAAGTCTATAATATGTAACTAAACTATTGTTGTATGTAAAGTAAATAAGGTTTGTAAAAAGTTTAAGAAGCTTCATTTAAAATCAAATTAAAATGCAGAGCCCCCCGGACCAGTGGCCAAGACCCAGGCAATGTGAGTGGCACTGAAAATCAGCTTGCGCCACTGAAATCAGCTCACATGGCATAGGTTGCCTACCCCTTTTCTAGTGGGTGTGCATGAAGAATCCTGTAAAAGGGCTGGGGCAGATTCCTCTCATATTTGTGTGTTCCTGCACAAGAAAGGAGCACCAGGGGAACTGTTCCTTAGGGGAGAGTCTCTGAGACGCCATGCCTCCTAGGACTACTCCTGGGCAAAGCAGATTACACACTGACCCTGGCTCAAGGCTGGATCTAGAAGTATAATTTAACCCTAAATAAGCTGGTGCTTTAAAGAACAAAATGAGTTCAGAATGTAAAGTCAATCCGGATTTTGTTTTAACTCTGAATTTCTTTGATTGTTAGCTTGTCAGATTGATGACACTGTAGTCTGTGGTTTATTATAAAACTGAGCTAATACACAATATACATTATCTAAGTTTTATAATTAGTTCTGAAGTTTTATCACTTGCAACCAGCAACCTACTACACAAATGTATCACAGCACCCTCTGTGTGACTTTATAATTGCTCTGAAAGCCACTCTGCTGCTAATACAAGATGTTATAACCTTATTTTTAACATACACTAAGCAAATGCAGAGTCAAGAGTATCCCTTGCACTGGGTCAGTTTGTCTCTGGTGTGAACCCATTAAAACAGTGATGAGCAACCTGCAGCCACTGGGAGCTGCGGGTGGTTGTGCCTGCGGATGATCTATGTAAACGCTGTCTTGCGGCCCATCAGTGGATTACCCTGATGGGCTGCATGCAGCTAGCGGTCTGCAGGTTGCCCGCCACTGAATTAAAATCCAAAATTACACCAGGGACAAATTTATTCATGGTGTGTAAATTGCAAGTGAAACCAATCCTTCAACACTATTATCTCATTTAAAAGTATAGCAGTGTAATACCAGCCTACAAGTTGAAAAACCTACTGAAAATACTTGCTGCAACAACATTTCATAGTCAGTGCAACAACATTTCATAGTCAGTACAACAAAGACGACATAATGAGCATTTTTATGCACAACAATGACTGCAAGCTTTTTTGTACAAAACTCGGCTTAACATAATGATGACCTTGTATTCATACTTTAACTGCTCAACTTACATTACTGTAATAATGTAGTTAAACAATAGTTAAAAATGCAATGCTTGCTATTACTGCCATGATATATAGTACATAGGATGCTACATTAGAAAGATATTCCTTGTTAACACTGCGCATGAAGACAAAGTTAAAAATGTAAATTATTATTAATACCTTCTTGCAAAACACATTGCATTAAGTATACTAGCTCCATAATATTTTAAGATGCTGATTTGATTAGTCTGAGAGTCTTACGTGAGAGTGGCCAGTACATTAGCAGGCATTAATGTGATGTTCACTGACATTTGATCAAATACTTCTGTACCAGAAAACAAGTCAGTAGTTTGCTACATCACATCCTTCCCCAGAAAGAGAGATGAATGTATAATTTCTTTTTGTGAAAACAGAAAAGTCAGTTATTTGACTTGTCATAAACAGATAGCTAAGGGTTAATGTCTATTTCACCTGCAAAGGGGTAACCAAACATCTGACCAGAGGACCAATCGGGAAACCGGATTTTTCAGAGCTCAGGGAGGGAATTTTTGGGTGTGTGTCTTTTGCCTGTAACTCTGTGCTCTCTCGGCTTTGAGAGAGGATCTCTTTACCTTCAGGTTTTCTAATCTTCTGTTTCCAAGTTGTGAGTACAAAGGTAGGAAAACAATAGGCTTATATTGTTTTTTTTT
>NC_133771.1:186652492-186677774 GCF_003597395.2 Chelonoidis abingdonii | reverse complement strand
GGGAGGAAATAAAGAGGAGACAAGGGGAGGGGGTTATTTCCCTTTGTTGTAGACTCAGGGCATCTGAGTCTTGGGGTCCCCCAGGGAAGGTTTTGGGGAGACCAGAGTGCACCAGACACTGGAATCTGGCTGGTGGCAGCGCTATCAGATCTAAGCTGGTAATTAAGCTTGGAGGTTTCATGCAGGCACCCACATTTTGGACGCTAAGGTTCAGAATTGGGACTTATGCTTATAAGTAAAATTCAGAAAACACTTAAAGTTATGAAAAATAGTATCTTACAGCAATTTACATGGCACTCTTCAAACCAATTAAAACATGTTCCCTGTCACTTAAAAATAATTGGTAGGTCATGTGTGAGGATTACCGAGTTATTGTTGGAAGAAGTTGGCCTAGAGAAGCCAACTAGGCAGGAAGACATTTGAAGTATAAGAGGCAATGTAGCTGGAAGTATGAAGTGAAGCTGGAAGAGGGGAGATGAAGGAAGCCTGTAGGGGTGAAAGGAGTGGGAGGAGGGTAAAAGAAATTGCTGGTCAGGACCAAGATTATTTAGGGCCTTGCAGAGTTAACATCTGTTTCTTCTGGGGAATTACTGAATCCTCACACACAGTGTGAGTTATGCTTTTGCAATGCATCAACAGTTTGTAAACTATTTCCCCCTGTACACACACTCTAAAAGTTATTTTTATAAGCTTTATTCACATAAAAGTACATATTATTTTTAAGGACACAGGATTATAAATATTAAGTATGGTCACTGTGGTTTATCACTGGAATCTTTGGAATGCCTTTATAACCTGGTAACACATCAGACACTGAGTTGAAGACTAGGATAGACAGAAACACAGTTGTTTTCTGAGACACCTCCTCAGACTTCTGTGCCTCAGCTGCTTCAAGGCCTATCTTTCATGAGATGAGACAAAATTCAATGCTACTAATAGAGTTCAAATTCCATGCTTAGGATACACTTCCTATCCTACAGTGGAACATGAAATAACTTCTTTCTCCATGCCTTTGTTGAAGACCACAGAAATTACACTAAGCATATTTAACAATAAATATTGTCTAGGCATTGAAAGTGCAAGTGTGGGAGTCAAGGGTTCTACGTCTAGCTCTACCACAGACTTGCTGTTGTCTTTGTGCCTCAGTTTTCTTATCTGTAAAATTCTAATGTTCCAGAGGCTGTGATTATCTGGCAGAATATCTTCGTGGACTGCACGGTGTTCTCATATTTGCAATACCTATGTGATACGAGAATTCAGTATGCCAACTGAAGTGTATGGGATTAAACACCATCAAAAGTCTACAGACAAATGTCATCATTTCCAGTGATCAAATACTCCATTTGACTTTTGAGCCATAAACATTCAAAGATTATAGAGAGGCATATTGTGCAGCACTGTTGTTGCACTACAGCACCTTTTGTGTTGTGGCTGATTGGGACTGGTCAACCAGTTGTTGGACAGCTAACCAAACATACAGGGGGAAGGCAGAATCTTGGTAGTTTGTGGGCAGGATTCCCATCTAGGAATGTCCAAGTGTCCATCTTTCAGGAGTTTTCATGGATGTAATTGAAGATTGTGGCAAAATTCAGACCTAGGTTAAATGCTCCCGCTTACTCTGATCTACAGAATACAAAAAGACCAGGATCTGACCTAGCAGTTGACATGTGGGGGAAGAAAATCAGATGTTTTATTTTTTAATTTTAAAAAAATTATCAGTATTCTGGATTTTTTTCTTCAACAGCAAACATATAATATTTTAAGAAAACAAGTATATGTCGCCACTTCTCACATTTATCTCCAGACTTCTTCTCCTCAGTCAGATCTATTCTGCCCTCAACAATCTTCTATCCATTGAACTTTTTGAAACTTTGCACTTTTAGAGAGAGGTAAGGGATTGACTGTGTGTACACAAATTTGCAGAGGGACAATACAGTTGAGGTCTATTATTTCTCATCTCTATATATTATTTATTTAAAAATATTTTTGCTATTAGCAAGCATGTTACCTCTGGAGACACAAATCCACAGTTTGAGAACTGCAAAACTAAGCATCTCTGATGGTATCTTCTAGATTGAGCACTGAGTCCCATTGGGTAGATAAAAAGATTAACCTAAATAATCTATACAGAAGCCTGTGGAACCCCATAAGATTGAGTCCCTAATCCATGAACTGTTGGAACTCATTTACAAAACTTTTCTTAAACATTATATGAATATATTGTCTCATACTATAGAATTAGAATTTAAAATCCCTATTCCATGATGAGATAGTTTTAATTAAGGTACATTATAGCTGAAAGCTATCTTTAGATAGAATGCTTTTTGAGGAAAAAACCTATCAAAAAAATCCAATTAAATAAAAAAAATTTTTTTAAATCATTTATTTTTATTCACTCTGGTAACTGGCCACTTTACTGCAGATCTCACTGTTGTCATCCATGCCTCTTGTCACTTCCAGGCCTGCTATGCATGGGATTACCTTTCAGATTTACCTGGAAACTCCAGCTAGTGCAGAATATGGCTGCACACTTGGAGTGAGGTGGGCTCAAACATATGGACTTTAGTATTTGCACTGGAATTTCTCTCAGAAGTGAAGAGGCCCTTAAAGCTATGAATGGTTTAGAATCTGGTTATGAAAGGCCATCTCCAAACTGTATCCTGTTGCAGCCATTAAGATCAGCTGGGAGATTCCTCTGTCTTCCTGGAGATTTACTCCATAGAAGCAGGGGCAGAACTTTCTCAGTTGAAGGAACCTGACTCTGAAGTTCACTTTAAGTTTGTCCTTGTCTAATAAAGTTCAGAGCACAACACAAGACATTTACATATAAGTTTTCTGATTCTTTTTACAGTAAAAGCTGTTTTATCCATCATGTTGGGGGAACTGGGGTGCCAGTAAGTGAAAAGTGCCAGTTAACTAAGAGGGAGGGAATTTGGGTGTGGGGTGCAAGCTTTGGGAGGGAGTTTGGGTGCAGGAGGGGTTGAGGGTAGGGGCACGGGAGGGGGCTTGGGGTAAATGGGAACTGCAGGGATCGCGCCTGCGGGCGGAGGCAGTGCACAGAGCTGCCTGCTGCGCCTCCGCCTAGGAGCAGCCAGGACAGGTTGCCACTTGTGGGGAGCAGCCCAAGGTGAGCACCCCCTGGATCCAGCACCCCAAGCTCCCTCCCACACTTCTGCCCCAAACCTCTTCTCTCACTCCAAACCCCTTGTGGCTGTTCCTTCACCTAGGAGCGGCAGGAACATGTCGCCGCTTCTAGGGAGCCACATGAAGCCAGGTAGGGAGCCTGCTGGACCCATGCCAACTGGACTGTAAGACAGACTTTCTATGAAGATTAGAAATCCCAGTGTATAGAGTTTTCCTGTTTGGTACAGGGACGGATAACACGGCTTTTACTGTAATTTTCTTATTTCTGACTGATGATTGTTCACATCAACATAGGGACCATGAATAAATATTTAATGTAGTCAGTCATGTAAGACGGGCACTCTACACAATTAAAATATTCTGCACCCCCTTTAGATAAACTCATTCCTCTGCCATCACTTTCCTTCCTGAAGAGCATGCATCAGGATGAGTGAGCATGCATTTTAGTACCTGTTTCCATTTATGCGTCTCTGCTGAAGCTTAATAAACTAACATACTCAAAGCACTACTGCACGCACTACAAAAGAGGTTCCAGTCTGCTATTTGTCTTGATAGCTCCACAAAGCAATACATATGGAAACTGAGGTGCTGAAAATGTAAATGCTCAGGTATACAAAAAAAGGAAATGAGATAAGCTGTTGGATAGAAAAAACAAAAAAGAATACAAACTAGATACAGTTAGGAATACATGTGAGATAATTGTTTCCCATCCAAAATAATTTAATCTCCCATTAAAAAAAAACAAAAAAAAACTTTACATAACAGAGTCCCAGTTTTTAAAAAATACACATGAATAAAGCAAAACTTCCAGAATTATTTTTAGACAGACATATGAACAATTCCTCACAGAAAAAGTCTTATATAGTCATAATTGTATGAAAATGGCAAACTTGGTTCATACAGATGGTTAATATACATTTTAAAGAAATTGGTAGGCCCCCTCGTGTCTTTAATGTGGCATTAAAAGGGTAGTTAAAAACCATCCCTCTGTATGAAAGTTTGCAATAGCTGACACTCCCAAGCTTGGAAGGGAACCAGTAGCATGCCCATCACATAGGCCAATGTCTTTATTCAACTAGCAAGTAAAGATCTTAGTCTGGTTGCCTATATGCTTTGGCTAAATCAGAAATTGCTAAACAATGGGACAGATTCTTCCACTCTTACTCATGTTGAATAGCCATCAGAAGTCCTTGTGATTCCTACAAGAGACCTAGTGCACTCCATAGAGCGAGTGAGTGGCAGAATCTGGCCCTAACACACTACTGGGCACATGATCATAAAACTGTTATAGACTGACCACCAAGAAGTATGAAAACACTGGATTGAAAACAGTAGAATGTCCAGACTCTAAGGGACATCTGGCCACAGCTACGTATCCCAAAGTCCAACTATCCACCTGGGTCAGTAACACTTTAGAAATTTAGAATAAAACATACAGGGAATTTAGCTCTTTACTGTTTCTTATAATCCTACACAGAGAAATTTATAATCTGAACTCAAGAATAAGGAGTTTAAAAAAATATGGGAGGAGTAGGTTTTAAAAAACTCTCAGCTTTTGAAGATATACAAAATATATAGGTTTTGAATTACATTTGTTTTTAATTTCTGTATAACAGTCCTCTACCATTGTCTCAATATTTGCAGATTAAACCCAACACTACATAGTTCAGCATTCTCAGCCTGAACAGGCGTAAAGAAGACACACAAAACCTGAACTCAACTTTGGGAAAAGTATAACATAGAAAAATGAGCTCTCATATAGAAGAATATTAAATGCAACAGACTCTGTATACAAGTATACTTTTAGGAAAAGAATGAGAGAGAAAGGCAGACACACAGAACTCAGGAGAAATAACAGAAACTATTATTATAAGACTATTTATACAGCATAATTTAATTGTTTTCAATACAAAATCTGATGTGGGTTTTTTATTTGTATCAGTTGTGTCTTAAAATAGTGAAAATAAAAATATATCTAATACCTCCACTGACATGAGCGTGGAGGGATAGGTTTCCCTATCTCCAATATCTGAGGTGCCCACTCATTCAAAAAATATTGACAGAAGAAACTCAACAAATAAAAGAGATGCTAATCAGATATCCTTTTGTTAGTTTACTGGGGCTACCATTACATAACACTGAAATCAGCTACCACTTATTGATGAATTAGTGTTTGGTGGCACCCTTAATGAAAGTCCTCTATCCCTGTGATTTCAGAAGTAATGGAAAACTTGATCTACAAGACAAACAAGAAGAGAAAATTATGATAAATTAATACTGAGAAGTCTAGCTTCTGTTGATTGTTTGGATACAGAGCAGTTACTGCTACCAAACTGAAGCATCAACACAACTTTGAGTATTAAACACTTTGAATGAGGACTTGAAGGGGAAGAGATTTTGTGGTTCTCAATCATCATGGAAGAAGTGGACTACTATCAGATATACTTAAAGATAAGAGAAAAAGGAAAGCCCAACATTTGGACTAGGAGATTACCCAAAGGATTCAAATATGTGAAAGTAATGAATTGAAGCAGAAGTGAATGCAACTAATGAATATTGCAAAAAAGAGTCACATGGCATATTGCCAAAAAGAAAGTCAAATTGGAAGGAAGGAAGGAAGGAATGGGCCCATTGGACTTCAAGTTATTGTTGTTTATTTCTTGTTTTTGTCTAACTCCAGAGTGTGATGGTGTTAAATGGGAACAGCTTTTTAGTATACCTCTACCTCGATATAACGCTGTCCTCGGAAGCCAAAAAAGTCTTACTGCGTTATAGGTGAAACTGTGTTATATCCAACTTGATTTGATCTGCCGGAGTGCGTAGCCCCACCCACATCCCCTCCGGAGCGCTGCTTTACCGCATTATATCAAAATTCGTGTTACATCGAGTGGTGTTATGTTGAAGTAGAGATGTGCTAAAGTATTAAAAAAAATATAGCAGATTAAACAATCTTCCCCAGAACAGAAAGCAAAGCAATCAGAGTTGAGATATTACAGTACACATAAAAAGTAACATCAACTTTTTCTGAGTGAGAATCAAGGACTGTCAGCAAGAAGTCTGATTATCTTGCTTTGGCCTATACAAGCTAGACTCTTTATATGTTCAAAGTCTGTGCACTATATTACATGTAAATGTATTAGTACAGGAGCAAAGTTATATACTTCTCAATTCTACTAATTTTCTCTATGTTAGCTAGTTGGCATAAACCAGATGAATTCATGTTTTCCCCCTTTTCACAATATACACTAAGAAGCACAGGTCAGAGCTCATCCCTGTTGAGTTAAATTTTCTTTTAGGGCCAACTTACAACAGAGAAACTCTACTCCTAGATGCATGTGTGACTTCCCATTGACTTCAATGCAATAAAGATGTCTGCCTAAAAACCTGCACCTTGTAGAGAGAGGCACTGTCAGATAAAGGATGGAGTTTAAGTATAATGCCTTAGACTGATGTTACTGCAAAAATTCCAGTAGGGACTGGTTATCCTAATCCTCTCCCTGGATAAGAACTCCTCTGGTACTATAACCATTAAGGCCAAATCTGCTTTCAGATGCATGTCACAGTTCCCATGGACATCAGTAGGAACAACAAGTATGTAAGTGAATGTAGAATTTGGCCCCATCATTCACGCTTACTGGAAATATCAGAAACTCACTCTTCATCTTTATAGCCTACCACTGAATTTAAAGTTTTAACTTATTTTGTGTCTTTTCCCCCTGGACTGTTTGGTAACTGAAGGGGCAAATGCAAGTCATGCAAATGAAAATCTGAAAATATTAGAAAACAGGATGTGATTAACAAAAACACAAACATGCATTAAATCCATTATGAGGCAGGAGTAAGTGATTTCAGCACCCAAAGGGTATGTACTTCATTGCAATCTCATATACTCAGAATGTGTTCTTATTGGGATGTGGTTGGTTGTTTTCTTATTTTTGTATTTCTGTTTATTGCTGGAAAATGGTAAGATGACAAAAATAAGCAGAAATCAACAGAAAATTTTCATAAACCAGTTAATTCAATTCTTTATACCACAGTTATTTATTGGCATAAACCCTTATTGAAAATTGATGTGTGGGAAAGGAATTACATATTAGTTTCTCATGGAAAAGCAGTAAGAGCACAATCCTACATCAGTGAAGTCAAGATTGCCATTGTTGTCTTAATGGCAGCAGGAGTTGCTCTAAACAGTACTCTCAAAAGTAAAGAACTCAAAATTGTTTGTCTACACCAACCTTAACTTTATTTCTGTGTTCTTACCACTTCCACTACATTTTTATTTAAAGCTACATTTTTATTTACCACCAATTTACTCTCATGTTGTTTTCTAATACAGATCACACACACACACACACATGCTAGAGCCCCAATTATCTAAAGGGATAGACTTCAGTGAGACTCTTTGTTTGGTTCTGTCCATTTAAAAATATTTTTTTTTTACTGTTCAATTTTGCTAATGATTTGACAAAAAATGCTTTTCACTGACCTAGCAATCTTTCTTTTCATTTTAGCCTGGAAGAGTTGTGACTCTTGTTGAAGATCCTGAGGTATAGTACTTCTTTTTTGTACGTAATATTTATTCTAAGCCTATAGAATGTCCTACTGCATTCAGAACTTAAGGTCTCTATGACTCTGCATTTTCTTATCTTTAGTGTGTAGATAAACAACTGATTTTTTTCTTACTTTCAAAACATGTTCTTAAAATCTGAATGTTATACAAAATTGTACATATAATGGCTTTCAATGGATCTAGTTTAGCTATTTAGTCTAAATCAACTAGAAGTGCTTTGGCTTTATGATTATAGAAGGCAGAGTTTTAAGCATCTTCCTGAATACCCAAATTACCTGCCTTGTTTTAACAAACAAAGTTTTGCTACTGTCAAATTTATACAACCTGGACACTATTATCAGTTTGAGACAGTGTTCTGATGGAACATCCCCTAAAATACAATCTGGACTGTGTCAAAATTAAGCCACAATAACTCTTGCTTAAACTCTTTGATTCAAAGACGAACTGATGAATATTGTGAGCTTAAAACAAAAACCCCATTTGGGAAATGGCTAGAGGCCTGATTCTGCTAGTCTTACTACAGATGAGCAAGCCCCTTTTCCATGAAAAGTCCCACTGTAATATTTGCAGAGTAAAACACATGGAAGAATGGCAGAATTAGGCATTAAATCTGTCCATGTAAAAGAAAACCTGCATTTTTTTCTGATTTATAAAATAGCAAGAAGTATTATTTTTATTTTGGGGGAGACAAGGGAGGGGTTTTGCCTAGATATCTGGTCTAGTCAGATTGTGACAAGTAAACATGATTTTATATGCAACTGCTTTATTATGGCCTAGTCCAGTAGTTCTTGCTCACCATTAGTCATCCCACTGAAAGAGTCCCATGACTTCCAGTCAGACTACCCACATGAGCTAGGGCAACCGGACTATGCTCTCATGTAGCAGGACTAGATTTATTTAGCCTCTTTTAGCCTGTCATCTTTATAAAGTGTATAGTTCTTATGGTTGGTTTGTATGCATTCAAGCCATTTGTGTTAACTGCAATATGAAACCAGATTAATCATTTGAGTGATATTCGTTTATCCTTTCACACCATGACCTTAATGCAAATAGTCTAGCATGGATCATTCTCAGACTTACATAGTGCATGAATTATGAATCTGGGTGTTCTAAAGGGAGGCTGTGTTTCCTTCCCTATCTTCCAGATTTAAATGTATGGCAGGAGTCCTTTTCTACAGCCCATTCCTGCAGAATACTGACTATTCTCATCTCCCACTGATATCAACCAAACTACATCATCACATCACAGGATCAGGCCCTTAGTTTGGAATTAATAGGTCTGAAATGGAGTTAGAGGCAATTCTCACCTGATGTACAGTGCTGTCATTGTGGCCCTCAACTGAAAAGAACTGGGCAGAGTACATGCTATTTCATAATTAAGAGGTGCTAACACCACATCAAGTCTTGTGCGGTCATATCCTCTCCCATCCTTTTCTTGAAGCAATATATCATCTTGTAATCAAACAATATAATAGGGCAATATTATGAGACAACACAAAATAAAGTTTATTGCAGAGATGCAGACCATACTGTCCCCATGTAGTAGGGTTCACTTAGGAGCCAACATGCCGAGAGGGCAGGCCACGGCTCAACAGCACCCAAAGTCCTTGTGTGGCTTTGCTGGGCAATCTCAGGGACTGACAGCCAAGTTACAGCCCATCCTTCTTTAGATTCCCCCAGTCAGACAAGGGGAGGAAGGTAGGGGACAAGGACCTGGGACCTCCCTCTCCACCAAGTCCAGGCCCAAGGGAGAAGACATGAGGGGTATCTCAGTCCCCTCTAGGGAGATGGCCCAGGGGAAGCTGGTGTGGGGTATGTCCTACCTCCCCATTCTCTCCTCAGTTTGGGGTGAGTTCACAGCACTCTGCTTCCCTCCCAGTGGAAGGTTGGTCAAACAGTCTCAATTATCTATATAGTCATTAGGGGCTTCCCAACTCCCTTCCCAGTGTCCAATGATTTCCCTTTGTCAGGGGGTGGGGGAAAGGTGGGGAGAGGAGGGAAGAGGTCTCCTCCCCCTGTGGATTCCTCTGTCCCAGAAGAGGAATTGGCTAAAGAGAAACTGGCTTCCTTCCTGCAGGCAGCCTCTTCTTCACTCTGCCCCTACTTGACTGCAAGAGGCCCCTTTTAAGCAAATCCTCCATTTGGAGCATTCTGTGCAGCTCTTAAGGGGCAGGACCTTCTTGGGCCAGTACTGCTCTGTCTCTCTTTCACAGGAAGTGAGGGATCAATAAACCCACCACATTCCCAGCTGTGTAACTCTACTGTTCGTTTCCTCTCTCTGGGGGTAGAATTTTACATTTATTAGTACCAAGCATCCCGCGTCCTGCAGGATCCCCTGCTCTGATTTGTCCAGGTCACTTTACAATATCATTGTGCCTTTGTTACACCAATTTTGGTGCAGTCCAAGAACTTTCAGTTAAATTTACAAAGAAGCATCCACGTAAGAAAATATTACTCTGTGCAGGATGCAGAGGTGCATAGGTGTTTCAGTTCAGCCATTCAAAACACCTCCATAAGCATCAAGAGTCTGGCATTAAGCTATACCTACCATGAATCCTTACTGCTTGAAGACTGACAGAGGCTTCACTATTGTGAACCATCTGGAAGTGATCATCAGCGGTCTACAGACAATTTCGGAACCATTTTAGTCTGTCAAAAGACCTGTGAATCGTGGATGATCTTGCATACACTTTTTTGTAATCATTATATGACAACTCTTTGGTTTCGTTTCAAGACACCCAAATCAGAGCACTGGTCTTAGAATGGGAACAAAATCTCAAAAGAAGATTTAAATAATAGGTAGAGTTTGCCAAACTTTTCTCTCATCTAACAGCTCTATTCTGCCTAAAATTGTTTGTGGTTGCTGACCCACTAAAGCTTCCTGAGCCTCCCAAGCTATGTAAACCCAAAGGCTGCTCCTTTTTCAATAGGGATTTTCCTCTGATATGATAATGCAGGTTTTGACTTTAACACTGCTGCCAGGAAAAAATACGGCTCCAGGGATGAACTGAATATGTAGATGGGGACTGCGGGTAAGGCCCAAGAGGCTAGATGGGGAGGGAGATGACAGGCAGATTCTTACCTAGCTGACTGATAAATGTCTGTCAGTCAGCCATGGACGAAATGTTAGAGGAGCCAGAGCAATGGTAAATTAGAGAGGGGAAACAAGGGTCCAAACATAAGATTTTCCACAAACCCAAATAAGAATCAGTGTGCCAAGAGAGAAGTAGTAGGAGTCACCACTCCACTCTTATTAGACAAGGGGTCCACAACAGTCCACTGGTAAATTCCCTCAGCCATCTTGGATTTTCATTTATTTTAGATTGAGGAGGAAGGGGGATTATCAAGTACAACTGAATGTGAGATAGGGAGGACACTAAGCTAGTAAGCAGTGGTGAGAGAAGAGGTAGGGAGCTCATTTAAATAAATTCCTTGCAAAGAGCTGAGAAAGTTTTCATTTTTAGGTCATACATGCTAGCCTAGTTATCTGTTGGGCTAGGATGAGCCTGGTGTGTAGCCAGTGTACATAATGTGCAGAGGCTTGGGCACCTTGGAGGGAGTTTGTCTAAACAGGGCTCATGCCTGACATAACAGTGAAGATTCACTATACTTTTAATTATTATTCAGTGAGGCAAAATACTTGTAACATTGACATTCCCCTGAAATGGTAGCAATGAATAGAGGTAAATGTAACCGTAGTCATAAACTTCAACTGTTTTTGTAGCTGACAAAACAAGCACAATGCAGTACAGTGTCTGTCAATGTGACTTTCTGTATCTTTCTGGTAAATTTTTTTCACACTACAGTACTGTTGGATACCATTATGTTATACACACACTCCCATATAAGCAAAGAATGGTTATGTTTGTTTTTGCTGTATTTGTATTGTTAAGCCAACTTATTTGTGATTGCAGAAGTCCCAGAGCAAACTACCAGATTTTTTTAAAAAAATCTTGATTTAGATACAACCTTAAGTTATTTTTGAGAATATCACATATATAGACAAACAATCAGCTGATTCAACAGTTGGTTTGTTTATAATTAAATTGAGCACAAATGTCTAAAACAAAAAAGTGAATGAAAGGTGGAGAAGTAACTTTAATTTGAAAATGTTGTTTTGGAGAACTGCTTTAAACACTCTCCCTTTGTAGTTCCCTGAAAATTATTTTTAAAAAAGGGAAAATAACCAGGGGTAGGAGCTAGAACACTACCCTTGAAACTGTCGTATTGCCTCCTCATTTTGACATCTGAGCCAGTACTCCTCTAGATCCAATACCAAGCCCATGAACTGTTTTGCCCATAACAGTTGTATTTTAACATCCGTGTTTCTGGAACAACAAGACTTATGTTCTCATTGTTTCAGCATCAGTATGCATAAGCAGTAGAGGTAGCCCACAGCTCAAGAGGAGACTTGGATCTAGAAGCAAACAAAAATTTCTCCTGCACCCAAACTCTTAGAGCTTATCCACATAAGAAAACAATCTGTGGAGAGGTTACTGGTACTGACGTACCCATTTGAAGTAGTATTGGTCAAAGATAAAACTGGTTGAACCAGATGCAGTCCCAGGGGAAGGAAATAAAACATAGCTCATTATGACAAGTAACTGTCACATGTAGTAGTTGCTTTTTCTAACTGAAGTATTTTTAATATTTTGTTGTACACAATATGGTCTAATAACTGCAACATAAGTAACTTCCCAAGGATTTTTATACCAACTTCATGTCAACAATGGATTCCTCTTGTAGTATCCTATGAAGGGCAAGTTAAATTTGAGGCTATTTCTGAATTAATTAAAAAATAAATAACTTCCTTTGGTAAGAAGCAATATCATTGCCTTAATGGGTATCCTAGAAATCACCATTTCTTTTTTCTGCCTTCTGTAAAGTTGCAGGAGAAGACAGCCGGACAGGGAATGTAACAAAAAATTAAGGCCTCATCTAAAAATCACTGCTAAGCACTTGTGGCCTGGTCGCTGTATGTAAACAGATTTCACTGGGATCAGTCACTAGGATTTCTCTTCTAGTTTGAAAACATATATAAGGGAGGGAGAGATTACCATCTCTAAGCCAAAATAAAATTAAAGCTCTGGGAATTGTAGCTCTGAAGACAAAACATTAGGGCTGGCCAGAAATGAAGAATTCTGTTTTGTGAAGAACTGAGGATTCAACCTTGTTTTTGTTTCTCATTGGAACAAATCCTAGACTTTTTTTTTTTTTTAAACCACACACACACACACACACTGCCCCAAGCATGAAACTGTTGGCTGTTCTGGGCTCAGGTTTCTGTCTTTGACCAGAAAATACACCCTGGACCTGCGCAACCTTCAGATTTTTTTGTCGTCCCCCCCCGCCCCTTTAAAAAAAAAAAAAAATTTCCACTAGAAGTTTTGGTTTTAATGAATCAGCATTTTCTGACCAAAAAACATTTCCTCCAAAAATTCCCACGTACCTCTATGACACATGGCTAAACATCCAGATTCTTAAAGATGTTCTAATGCCATTTCTGCTAACAGTGTTGTTGGCATATAGGATTGATATATAGGGTTTAATTCTGAGAAAATTACTCCTGGGGGAATTCTGCACCAAAAAATTAAATTCTGCATACAATATTTTCAAATTCTGCAAAATTCTTCATATTTTGTCAAAATAACAATATAATCACATCAGTTTCAATTATTTTGTCATTTATTTCAAAATACCTGTCAGCAAGTATGCCTGTAACAATACAGACAAAAAAGATTCAGAAATGTTTTTTGACAAATAGATGCTTCACTAGGCATATTAATACTCTGAGTAATAATTCATTTAAAACTACAATACAGAACCATATTTCCCACACACCCCAGAAGCAGTGCAAAGGCTGGGGGGAGTCAGGGATAACGGAGGAGCTGAGGGAGAGGGAAATAATTGCTGGGAAGGATCCTGGGTGTGAACTTGGAGATTGTTGGATGTGGGTGGGAGAAGTATGGGTTGGGTTTTGTTTTGTTTTGTTTTGGGGGAGGGGCGGCTGTTAGGGAGCTTCCCCCATGCAGACCTTAGCCTCTCCCATTCAGTCAGACATGTGTCCCTCCTCCCTCATCCCCCCCTCCTGTGGCGCTACACCCCCTCCTCATCCCCATGTCTCTGTGCCCCCACTCAGTCACCCAGTCCTTATGTGGCTCTACACCCCCTCCCCACGTATCTTTGTGTCCCCACTCAGCCGCTCCCCTGTCACCATATGGCTCTGTGCCTCCACTCCCATTCAGCCCCTGCCCCAGTCTGTCCTCCCTGACTAGCCTTTATGAGTCCCTGTCTGAACCCCCATCACCCCACGCTATCTGCCTCCCCATAACCCTGTTTCCTGACCTGGCCCTACAGGTGCTGCGAAGGCGGCGCTCTCTCTTCCCTACTGACTGGGAGCGGTTGCATTCTATCACCACAGCACCCTCTGGTGGGCAAAAGATGGAACTGCAGCAACTTTTCAGCAGCAGCTTTTTTCTGTGCAAAAAAATTAAAAATATGTGCGGTTCATTAATTATGTGCATGTGTAGAATTTCCCCAGTAGTAGAAAATAAAGCTAAACTTTAAGATAGCCTTCTCTCAATTCTACACACTGATGGTACATACAAATTAAAATACAAATTAAAACACAAATCCTTTAAAATATAGGTATCAGAATAAAGCAATATTCAAGGTTTTAGAAATGAAGCTTGACATACCTAAAAAGAATAATCTAATAAAAATTACTTTTAAATCTACCACTCCATCTAAGGAATTTATTTTTAATCTATTTCTGTGAGATTGTGAAAACTCGTTTTGTATTCCTTCTGCTGATGTTTTAGCAAACATTATTTAACAGAAATGAACCTGTGTGTTTAGTGCTCTAAATTCAGATGCAACAACTAAACAATGTTAGCAGAAATAAACTGCACTAAATTTCCATTACTTCTAAAACTAAGCCCAATATCAGTAATAGGATGCAGAAAGAATTTGGCATAATTATCATCAACTGAGAGTTCTTAAACAAAAACCACCATTTTGATTTCAGCTCTTTTCCTAAATAAAGAAGGGAGAAGGTGATGGGGAGAAAACTATTTGTAGAAAGGGCTCTACCAACAAAATATATTTTATATTTAGTTTATTGCTAGTATTCTTTCAGTGTTTGGATTTACCCTTCTGGTTGTGTTCTTCAACAGGGTTGTGTATGGGGTGTTGCTTACAGATTGCCCACAGGACAAGAAGTTGAAGTAAAGGCATACCTCGACTTCAGAGAGAAAGGAGGCTACAGGACTACAACTGTCATTTTCTATCCAAAAGATCCCTCAATAAAACCATTTAATGTATTATTATATATTGGAACTCGTGATAATCCTAACTATCTTGGTCCAGCACCCCTAGAAGACATTGCTGAACAGATTTTTAATGCAGTTGGTCCTAGTGGAAGAAACACAGAATACTTGTTTGAACTTGCCAATTCCATCAGGAATCTTGTACCAGAAGATGTGGATGAGCATCTCTTCTCTCTAGAGAAACTCGTAAAGGAACTCTTGGAAAGAAACCAAAACCTCAATTGCATATAAAAATAATTTAATAGTTTCAAATGAGCTTTCCTTTCATCTTCAGAATTACGGTTTCTTTGCATAACGGGTATATGATTTGGAGGCATGTTTATCTGTACTACATTATCTTATTTATTTTAATGTTGCATTCAAGACACTGTAGTTAAGGGTCACTAGAAGATTCCATTGTCAAACCATATTTTCAGGAGTTTATAACAATGGGAGGGGGCAGGAGTGTTTCAGGTTTGAATTTGGTATACAAGATTTTAGCCAAAAAGCATATTTTTCTTTTTCAAAATTTGAAGAAAATCAACTTTGATCCTTTATTTTTTGTCTGCAGGAATTTTTTTTTTTTAAATGATTTCAGGTTTAAGTTGTTCTGAAAAAAAATATAGTTATCTTTAAACTACCTTTAGGACTAAGTCCTGCACTCAGACAAAATTCCCATTAAAGTGGTAGTTCTCTGAGTCAAGACTGCAGGATTAGGTCCTTAATGCAGCTAAAAGATAAATGTTCTAAGTAGCTACTGTACATGTACAGCAAGTACATGGCAAAACATTTATCATATAAAGGTTCAACTCCATTAGAACTAAGCTATTTCATTGAATCAATCGTTTTATCCTTGGTATATCACAGTTTGTCATTAGACACAATGGGCAAACAGTTGTATTATCAAAAAAAATATTCTTTCCCTTGATGCATTAGGTTATTCAGGGTGTCAAACCCTTAGAAACAAAAATATGGTACACTGACACAAATAAGTCATACCGTATCAGTGCCTCATTACAATAATTTTAAAATAAAAGAAAACAAAAATAAACCTAAATTGTTAAAGTAACTGAGGATATGACTTGAATCCACAATATAGCAAGAATGTTCTGAAACTCCCATCTTTAATCACTGTTTATGGCTGCAGAAATCCCATTGAAAATCAAGGGGATTTTTCAAACTTTTGAGGGCAGAATTTGGCCTAACTATTGCAATACAAAGGCATAAGGAGTTTCGGTCCCAACTATGACTGTTCTTGCTTCTCAGAGTTTAAGTTATTTTCTTTAATCCTTTAACAAAGCATATTTTTGTATTTTAATAATAAAAGGTTCTCTTTGAAATGTATTGTAGTACCACATCATACAGCAAGAGTATTTATGCATGTTCAATAATCACACGAAAATGTCTTATTTTCCATCAGTAATAGCACAAACAGTACATGATTTATGTTTGTACACACAGGTAGTCTTTTCCTTTCAGTTTTATATTTGTAGTTGGCAAAAAAAGTTAAGTCCT
Organism: Chelonoidis abingdonii; assembly: GCF_003597395.2. Taxonomy (NCBI): domain Eukaryota; kingdom Metazoa; phylum Chordata; order Testudines; family Testudinidae; genus Chelonoidis; species Chelonoidis abingdonii. Next base: position 186,661,238 of record NC_133771.1, on the reverse strand, counting down.
CAAAATGACTGATTGCTATAATTTATACTTTTCCACCTATAGAAAACAAATTGTAAACTGAATGCTAAAAAATGACATTCAAGTCAGACACTTACATAAATAGGCTGAAGTACATAAAATACATTCAAAACAGTTGATTTAAAACATGAAACAAAGAGCTTTTGCATTTAAGACCATGATTGTAATTTTAGTCACCATATTTCTGGCATCTATCAAAAGGAATGTGGATCTAGGAAGCACAAGTCTACCTGTTAAATTTTCAAAAGCTACTAACGACAGGACAACAAAAGTGAAGGTTAATGCTTTAATTCTACTATATTAGGAGTACATAAGATATCAAACTTGATGGACCAGTCTAATCAGATGAACAGGGGATTTGCCTCGTATCATATATATTGAGAACCTATTCTCCCATTAATACTTCAGTTCTTTGCTAATTTATGAGAAATAGATCCTATTGGTTTCAAAGGTCTTTATTCTCCATTATGTTTCACTGATGGAAGATTGAAATAACAGAGCTGAGAATCAGGCCCAGTAAATTCAGGTGGACAGTAAAGCTAAGTATAGGGTTAGAATATTCAGACTTCAGTAACTAATGTTAGCCACCTAAATAAAGTGACCAAATTTTAAAAGGTGATGAGTCCATGCATCTCCACTAACTCCAATGGGAGCCTCTGAAAAATTCAGTCAATTATGGTGCCTGAAGATGAATTTAGGATTTTAGGCATCAAAGTTTGAAAATGTTTGCCTACATCAATGTATCAAGATCCTTTAAAAAAAATTATTCCCTTTGACATGGAGAATAAATACTCACAAAATGTTAATTGGATACTTTAATGTTCCTGAAATGTTATGTAAACACTGCAAAGGGATACTGATTTTTGTTTTCAAAAAGGCCAGCATTTCCTCTCCTGTGCATACCTGGGCTTTGAATACACAGTTGTAAATTTAAAGCGTACATCAGATGGAGTTGTAAAATCTATGCAGTTTCATTAATTTTTCTCTCTTCAGTCAAAGGCTTATTTTTGTTTGTCATGAGATGGTGGGGGAAGTGTATAAATCCCTTTATCAGTTCAAGAACTCCCTAATCACATCAATGATGATACTCTTAAATATTATGCTTATTTAAGCACTAGTGTCGGGGCATTGGGATTCTGTATGGCTCTAAGTTTGGTAATTTAATTTTATTCATCTCCAAAACACTGTTGGTTCAATCTCTTTTCCAGATTCATAATAGTTGCAATAATACCTGTAATGATACATTCCATTTTGTGCATATAACTTTAGTACAATAAAATGCATCGCATATTTATTTAATGGTGTTGGAGACAGATTTTCAGAAATTTTACTTTTGTACTGAACAGACTCAACTATGAGGGACATTTTCAAAATACCTGAATATTATGACAATAAATGCCTTGGTTATGATACTTAATTCCTTTTGTAAAGCATGTTGAAATATGCTGATAGACAGTGCCACGTAAGAGCTAGGTATTATTATGTTCATAGAAAACCATCAGATTAGCAATGTCAACATAGTAGTTAAAGCACTGGAGTTAAAGGTCTCTTTTCCCTTTGCTGCATAGGAGTTAGAAACAATACATTTAGGGAAGAAGACATACTCAATGCTATGCCTCATGACTGTTTTCAAAACAAGGTCCATTACATGGAGCTGAATATGCTATCAGAGCAGTTCTTTACTACAAGCCATTTTATACATATCTTCTGTATATTATGTGCTTGATATTTTTTCCTTTTGGTTAATGTTGTGTCTAATTTTTGTGACAAAGTTAGAGATTTTAATCCTAGCCTAAATATGTTTGTATTACCAAAAACTCCACTAATCTACCTCTAAACTCCTTTCCAAAACAATGACTGAGGAGACAGCATAAAGGTCTAAGTGTTAGATTTTGACTCCTTAGCACCACAGGTTCAAATCCCAAAATGGTCACCTGTGAAACTGATTAAACAAATACTATGCAGTTTGTGTAGAACAACAGTCTTATCTGATGTGCATGGTCCTTTTGTAAAAGGAGCTTGCCCTGCTATTGGTCAAGACCATCCCCTAGTGTTGTATGTGGGGAGCTCTACAATAAAAGGAGTTATATAAATTTAAGTTATTTTGTAAAAATTCAGATGAGCACAGGAATTGCAATGACAACAGAACTCACCTTTATTTGTGCTGCAAAGTGAAGTAAAGTTAGAAGGCAGCGTGTTATATAAGGGTAAGCCTTTTCTATGCCTGAAATTCTGTAACATGATCATTAAAAATGCTCCACCGGATATAAAGACAGTTATTAAAATGTATAATTACAGCACTAGATGACTATGCAATCTAAATCTTTAACCTGAAACTGCAATATTATATTTTTTCCATCTTCTCAGACTCTTACTAACTTTTAACACAGAGGTGCCTCACATCTACCTTTGCTGGTGTCTACTGTAAACCAGAGAAACCAGAAAACTTTGCTCCAATTTACTTGTAAACTTGCCCTGCTTGTTATGAGGAAAAATATGAAAAAGTAGAAAAGGATCTTCAGTTATGAAATTCTTTATACTTCCCTAATAACAAATTCATTTTCTTGCTTTCTTCTTTCAACTTCTTTCCTGCCTCACATTTCCTGCAGATGAACAGGAAACACAGCAGATAAAAGCTAGGTGAGCAGATAACTGAAGAGACAGTGAAGTCATTAGGTTCTTTCATTTACTCAAGATCATATTGCCTTCCACACACAAGTACAACACACAGCCCCTTTGAGGATAGTAGGAATTATTTATAAGAACCATTATTATTATTATTACTAATTATCCGTATTATCATAGCACCTAGGAGTCCAAGTCAGTGAAAGCAGGAAAGAGACAAACGATGAACACTACAAGGAAACAGTGTGATAATACTTGTTGGTATGATACCTAGTAGTCTCAAAACACCAGTGGCCTAAGCACTGTCAAGTTTTTTGTAGGCATCATGGCAAAGAGTTAAAGGACAGGTTTGAAGGAGAACAATGAAGTGACTTAGCAGATGTTTGTAGGGCATTCCTCCCACACGAGGGGCAGCACAGGAGAAAACATGAAGATGCTTGGTTTTGAATTTAACAAGCGGGCAATGGAGGCTCTCATCATGGGCAATTGTAAGCAGAAGTCAAGTTCTTAATACTAAATGAGAGAGGATAGGTAGGCTGTGAAGGGCCTGAAATACAACAATAAATAGTATAGTTTGATGCAATAGAGAAGAGGGAAGTGCAGTGGAGCGATGCAAAAAGAGAGGTGATGTAGTTCAAGTGAGAGTGCAGAAGCATTCTGAATGGATGTGAGTGGGGCAAGATTGCATTTGTCAAGGCCAGACAAAAGTAGGTAGCAGTAATTGAGGCTCAAGATGAGAGCCCAGACAAGAATTTTAGCTGCATGGATGATGGACAGAAAAGGCCGTATCTTAAGAGAGGTTATGCAGAAAGAATCTGCAAGACTTGGACATCAGCTGGGTGTGAGGACCTAGAGAGAAGTCCTAGTCAAAGAGAACACCCAGGTTACAGGCCTAAGTGACAGGCAGGATGGTGTTGTTGTCCAGGAAGGGCTTGCAGCGGGGAGAGATTAAGAGCTCTGTTTTAGCCACATTGAGCTTGAACTAACAGCTACACATCCAAAGATGATGTAGAGAGATAGGCTGAGACTTTAGCTTTGACAGAAGCTGACAAGTCTGGAGCAGGTAGATAGATCGATCTGCAAGTATTCTGCACAGAAATAGTAGTTGAATTTGTTTTCAGATGAGGTTAAACAAACAAACAAGATGTGGAGGGAGAAGAGATGGACCAAGGACAGGGCTATGTGGCAGGATGAGGAGGAATACCCCAAAGGACATAATGAAGGGGCAATCAAAGTTGCCCATAAAATTCTTTACACACACACACACACACACCCCCCGAGACCTTCAGTCATCATTTAGGCTTAAGGTCATTATGCAAGAGGCAATTACTGAAGTTGGGAAGATCCAACTTTTTAAGGGCAAGAAAGAAGAAAATTTGGAAAACAGCAATCGTTTATTAACTAAAGGGGGGGGGAGAATGTTTTTATAAAAAGACTTCAGTGCCCATGTACCCTTTCCTCAACTCTTCCCATATTCTCATTTTTATTCCCTGCATTTTCTCTTATTGTAAGCGTACATAAAGGCACTAACTAGAAGCTGACAATCTGATGAATGTCTATTTTAGGCAGGGTTGACTAACAGTCTAGTTTGACCATACAGAAGAATGTAGTGTTCAATATCTTTTAAGCACTGATAAAAATGTAGAAAATGAGAAGCAATGAAATTAGCATACTCAAACACATTTTTCTCATTAGAAACATAGAACTACGAGCTCTGAGAGTTGAGAGATGTACCACTGCAACTAGTAGAACTGTTGGTGTAAATCTTAAAAGGTGGCACTCCTACTATCGATCCTACAGACGTACACTTCAAATCTAAACAAAATAGGTTGCCTCCCCTTGCAAATGTATTACGTGTTGAAAAAGTTAATCTGAAATATGAAAGGATAAATGATATCCTTCTAAACTTACAATTTACTGTCTTTGTGTAGTAAAGAACATCTTAGGTCAATATTACTTTGTTTTAAAAGCTAGAGCATTACAGCCCCAAAATAGTCATGTCATGCTGTCCTCCAGCACCAATAGCTGATAACACTGTCATTCAGTACAACATTATGTCATCAGTTTAATGAAATCAGATCTGCATCCCTTCCAATTCCATCCATCCTTTCTTAACTTCTGGTGAAAAACTGACATAGCCAGTGTCTGGGTCTAAGCTCCATTTACAAGGCAAGAGGCAGAGAAGGGAGGCTGAGAAATTAAATGCAGCAGCTCCCCCACCAGAACCGTTTGCCTAATGTTTTTTGTTTTGTCTGATGATGTAGATGTATGCTCGCATGACGGGGGAGGGATAGCTCAGTGGTTTGGGCACTGGCCTGCTAAACCCAGGGTTGTGAGCTCAATTGCTGAGGGGGCCACTTAGGGATTTAGGGCAAAAATCTGTCTGGGGATTGGTCCTGCTTTGAGCAAGGGGTTCAACCAGATGACCTCTTGAGGTCCCTTCCACTCCTGATATTCTATGATTCCACTCACAGTGCTGCAGGGTCTCAGATATATGAACAGAACAGTGAGCCACACAGCTTTAGGAGTAACAGGTTGTGAAGAACCTGGGACATTCAAATATCTTAGCTCTTGAAATTGTGACACAGTAATTATGATTTCCTGACTTACTTTTAAATTGCAAATCTCTATAATCCAAAACAGAACAAAATACACATTTCTGTAATACAAGTGACTGTAAATGAATGACTGGGACAAAATTTCAAAACAAGTAGAAGTCCTCATGTAAAAATGTACACAGAATTATGCCTACAAATGTGAGTATACAATTAGAGCAAGGAATTTGAAAATCCTGTTGTCGGAAAAGAAGCATGTGCATGCATTTTTGTCTGCAGACTTCAGGTCTTTTAAGAAATGTAACCCTTGAACACTTATTGCAAATTTTTTTAATAAGTTTTTCAAATTCACTTAGAATAATTTCCCAGTCATTCTAAATTCCCATTTATGAAAAGACACAACTCAACTGCATCTTTCTTTCCCTCAAGAGAAGTGAGTGCTACAAAACAATTATATTTGTTAATTTAATCTCTTCTAGACAATTTCTAATTTTAGGACTCAGCTGACTTCCTTTTTCCATCTTCCTTTATTGTCAGATACTATATTTGGTTAACCTGTTTACGTGCATCTTCCATCTAAACACTGACCCTTCCTAATTTTGAGGTTCTTAATGCTGTTTCCCTTTCAGTTTAACTCTCACCAAATTCAAGTTGAGTTAGTTTCTCTTGAAGACTACGTGCTCACTTAATCACAAAAGCTGTACAACTCTAACTATATAGATGTAGTTAAAGTGGGTGAAGTGAATGCAGTTATACTGAGATAAATGTGATTGTACTATTACTCCTTATTTTCATGTGGGAAGGAAAATAAGCTATATTGGTATAAGGCACCTTTATATCAGTTTAACTGAGTCCATACTAGGATTTGTACCAATATAACTATTTTGGTAAAAATTCACACTTGTATCTGAAATATTTATACCAGTATAACTTTCCAGTTTAGACCAGACTTGACTGCTAATGAGGTATAAAATTTGACAACTGACATGTGGAAACATTTTGCACTTATTTTGCACTGGTGTAAATGATTGTGCAGGACCATGGTGAACAAGACACTAGTCAGATCGTAAGAGGCAATATACCCAGTTTCTTTATTTTTTTCTATAGTTACAACTCACAAATACAAAACTCTCTTTTTTAAAAGAAAGAACTCTTGCTGGAATATATCAAGAGAAGATCTAACATCAGCAACACCTCCTGTGACAAACTGTCAGAGTTGCATGGGATCACTCTCTACACAAGAAATAAGATTCCTGAATGCTGACCGAATTGGAAGCGATTTTACATCACAATGTGTTAGGTAAGGAGCTAAAAACTTTAGGCTGGGGATGTGCAAGAGGCCAGTCTATGGACCTGTGAATTTCAGGCCAGCAGAGCTGGGAGAATCAGATAGGAACATTACTGCATTGTCCCTCAGATATTCCTAGTGACGTGCACAAAACAATGTTATATTCTCAGAGAAAATTGGGGCCTTGGTTGCATTTACAGTTGCTGCTGTTGTACAATATGGAATATTAAGTGGGAGAGCTATGGGTGTAAATCACAGCCCTCAGACCAGCTTGTCATTGCCCCAGGTTGGGAAGAATCCTCATCACATACCCTTGTGTCGTAGCTTCCTACTCAGATTTGAACCTTAGCGTTCATAAACTGAGAAGCTAGCATGAACCCTCTAAGCTTAATTACCAGCTTAGATCTGATATCGCTGCCACCAGCCAAGTGATTTCCAGGGCTTGGCTCCCTCTCTGGTCTCCCAAAACCTTCTCTGGGGGACCCCAAGACTCAGAAGCCCTGAGTCTTACCACAAGGGAAATACCCCCGCCCCTTTGTTTCTTCTTTACTTACTCCCCAGGTCTCCTCGTGAGTTATCTGAAGATATCTGTACTTAAACTCCTTGAATACAAAACAGAGGGGCAATTTACTTCCCACCCCTCCCTCCTTCCACCTGCGGCTGTAAGATTCCACCTCGTAGATCTAACACAAAGAGATTGTCCTTCCTTGTTTCTTAGCTCCCAGAGAAAAACTCAAAAGGTCTTAAAAGAGAAGTTTTATTAAAAGAAAGAAAAAACATAACTAGTGCCTGTATCAGTGACAATAACAGTACAATTGCTGTAAAAGAAAAAGTTGAATAAAACAACACTTTCTCAAAAAGAATACAATTAAACATTCCAGGCAACACACAACATGTAATACAAAAAACAACTACAAGCCTAATTGTCTTATACCTGTACTTACAACTGGAGAACAGAAGACTTAGAGCTTGAAGATAGAAAGTCCCTCTCATAGCTGAGAGACAGATCAAAAGACACAGGAGCCAAACACTGCCTCTCTGCTGACAAAATCCGGTTTCCTGATTGGTCCTCTGGTCAGGTGTTTGGTTCCCTTTGTTAACCCTTTACAGGTGAAAGAAATATTAACCCTTAGCTATCTGTTTATGACACCTTGGTGATGATTCAGGAAGAACTCATGCCTGGATAGCTCAGTGAATTGGCTGTATTGACGGGTCCTTTCAACACTAAATCAGAAGTCTGTAATAAGATTTGTAGTAAGTACAGTAAGACAGCTGTTTGGTGCATTACACAAATCAGATTTATCACGTTTTCAGTGGACAGCTATCCAGATAGTTAAAAATTAACCTCATAATGCCTATCTTTGCTGCCCAGTTCTTCACACATACTAAAAATCAAATAGAAATGGAATCTGAACTTGTCTTTCTCTACAGTTATCTTAAAACAGAGTTGAGGAACATAATCAAGGCTGCGTGAGGCAAAACACTCTCATTGCTCATGATCTATCTGTTCTGTGGTTAGAAGACTTTGGTTTCCAGTACTGGCAGGCTGGCACCTTGTAGAAGGGAGGTATGTATTTTTTAAAAGTTTATTTTTTAGCAACCAAAAAAAGGGTTCATAACGTTAGAGCTACTGAGGCCTCCTTCCTTTATGATTTTTTTTTTCTGCCCTCATTCTTAACTACTACTAGCAACTTTTCCATGAAAATACCTTTAAAAGTTTATCTCCGCTTGCTTATCTCCGATTCCTCACCTAAGGTCACAATCATAAGAACATAAGAATGGCCGTATTGGGTCAGACCAAAGGTCCAGCCCAGTATACTGTTTGCTGACAGTGGCCGATGCCACGTGCCCCAGAGGGAGTGAACCTAACAGGTAATGATCAAGTGATCACTCTCCTGCTGTCCATCACCACTCTCTAACAAACAAAGGCTAGGGATGCCACTCCTTACCCATCCTGCCTAAAAGCCATGAATGGACTTAACCACCATGAATTTATCCAATTATCTTTTAAGCCCTGTTATAGTCCTACCCTTCTCAACCTCCTCAGGCAAGGAGTTCCACAAGTTGACTGTGTGCTGTGTGAAGAACTTCCTTTTATTTGTTTTAAACCTGCTGCCCATTAATTTCATTTGGTAGCCCCTAGTTATTATATTATGGGAACAAGTAACTTTTCCTTATTCACTTTCTCCACATCACTCATGATTTTATATACCTCTATCATATTCCCCCTTAGTATCCTCTTTTCCAAGCTGAAAAGTCC
>NC_133771.1:186600789-186652467 GCF_003597395.2 Chelonoidis abingdonii | reverse complement strand
ATGTACATATCCAATTTTGTGCATATAACTTTAGTACAATAAAATGCCATCGATATTTTATTTAATGGTGTTGAGAAGATTTTCATTTAAATTTTACTTTTGTACTGAACAGACTCACTCATTGAGGACATTTTCAAATACCTGAATATTATGACATAAATGCCTTGTTATTGCATACTTTCATTCCTTTTGTAAAGCATGTGAATTATGCTGATTATACAGTGCCACGTAAGAGTTAGTATTATTATGATTTCAAGAAACCATCAGAAAAAACTACAATGTCAACATAGTAGTTTAAAGCATTCGGGTTAAAGGTCTCTTTTCCCTTTGCTGCATAAGGAGTTAGAACCTATACATTTAGGAGAAGACATACTCAATGGCTATTGCCTCATGACTGTTTTCAAAACAAGGTCCATTACATGGAGCTGAATATTGTATCAGAGCAGTTCTTACTACAAGCCATTTTATACATATTTCTGTAGTATTATGTGCTTTGATTATTTTTCCTTTTGGTTAATGTATGTGTCTAATTTTTTGTGACAAGTTAGAGTTTTAATCCTAGCTAATATGTTTTGTATTACAAAAATCACTATCTACTCTAAACTCCTTTCAAAACAATGACATGAGGGACGCATCAAAGGTCTAATGTTTAGATTTTGGACTCCTTAGCACCACAGGTCAAATCCAAATGGTCCCTGTGAAAACTGATTAAAAAAATACTATGCAGTTTGTGTAGAACACAGTCTTATCTGATGGTGCATGGTCCTTTGTAAAGGAGCTTTGCCCTGCTATTGGCAAGACCATCCCCTAGTGTTGTATGTGGGTGAGCTCTACAATAAAATGAGTTATATTAAATTTAAGTTATTTTGGTAATAAAATTCAGATGAGACGGATTGCAATGACAACAGAACTCACCTTTATTTGTGCTGCAAAGTGAAGTAAAGTTAGAAGGACAGCGTGTTATTAAGGGTAAGCCTTTTTCTATTCCTGAATTCTGTAACATGTGATCATTAAAAATGCTCACCGGATATATAAGACAGATTATTAAAATGTAAACTTACAGCACTAGATGGACTATGCAATCTAAATTCTTAACCTAAACTGCCAATATTATATTTTCCATCTTCTCATGCTCTACTAACTTTTAACAGAGGTGCCTCACATCTACCTTTGCTGGTGTCTACTGTAACCGAAAACAGAAACTTTTGCCTCCAATTTACTTGTAAACTTGCCCATGCTTGTTATGAGGAAAATATGAAAAAGTAGAAGGATCTTCATTTATGAATTCTTTTATCCTTCCCTAAGTACAAATTCATTTATTGCTTTCTCTTTCAACTTCTTCCTGCCTCACATTTTCCTGCAGATGAAAGGAACACAGCAGATAAAAGCTAGACGTGGCAGATAACTGAAGCAGACAGTGAAGTTCATTAGGTTTCTTTTCATTTACTCAAGTCATATTGCCTTCCACACACAGTACAACACACAGCCCTTTGAGGATAGTGGAATTATTTATAAGACCATTATTATTATTATTACTAATTTCGTATTATCATAGCACCTAGGAGTCCAGTCAGTGAAGCAGAAAGAGACAAACGGATGACACTACAAGGAAAACAGTGTTGATAAATACTTGTTGGTATGATAACCTATAGTCTCCAAACACCAGTGGCCTAAGCATGTCAATTTTTTGTATGGCATCATGGCAAAGATGTTAAAGGACAGGTTTGAAGGAGAACAATGCAGTGACTTACAAGATGTTTGTAGGGGCATTCCTCCCACACGGGGGCGCACAGAGAAACATGAAGTGCTTGGTTTTTGAATTTAACAAGGGGCAATGGAGTTATCATCTTGGGCATTGTAGCGAAGTCAAGTTTCTTAATTACTAAATGAGAGAGGGATAGGCTAGGCTGGAAGGGCCTGAACTACAACATATAAATGTATAGTTTGATGCAATAGAGAGAGGGTCAGGAAGTGCAGTGGCAGCGATGCAAAAGAGAGGTGATTAGTTCAAGTAGAAGAGTGCAGAGCCATTTGAATGGATGTGAGTGGGGGCAAGATTTGCATTGTCAAGGCCAGACAAAAGTACGTAGCAGTAATTGAGGCGTTCAAGATGAGAGCCAGACAAGAATTTTAGCTGCATGTGATGGACAGAAATGGCCCGTATCTTAAGATGAGGTTATGCAGAAGAATCTGCAAAACTTGGACATCAGCTGGGTGGAGGACCTAGGAGAAGTCCTGTCAAAGAGAAACCCCAGGTTACGGCTAGTGACAGGAGGATGGTGTTGTTGTCCAGGAATGGGCTTTGAGCGGGGAGAGATAAGCTCTCAGTTTTAGCCACATTGAGCTTGAACTAAAGTACACATCCAAAGATTTGATGTAGAGAGATAGGCTGAACTTTAGCTTTGACAGAGCTGCCACAGTCTGGCGCAGGTAGATAGTTTCGATCTGCAAGTATTCTGCACGAAATAGTAGTTGATTTGTTTTTCGATCGAGCTTAAACAACAAACAAGATGTGGAGGAGAAGAGATGGACCAAGGACAGGGCTATTTGTGGCGAGGATGAGGAGGAATACCCCAAAGGACATAAATGAAGGGGCCAATCAAAGTTGCCCATAAAATTCTTTACACACACCACACACACACACCCCCCGAGACTTCAGTTATCCTCATTTAGGCTTTAAGGTCATTATTGCAGAGGCAATTACTGTAAGTTGGGAAGATCCAACTTTTTAAGGGCAGAAAGAAGAAAAATTTGGAAAACAGCAATCGTTTTTAATAAGTGGGGGGAGAATTGTTTTTATAAAAAGACTTCAGTGCCATGTACCCTTTCCTCAAACTCTTTCCCATATTCTCATTTTTATTCCCTGATTTTCTTTATGTAAGCGTACATAAGGCACTAACTAGAAGCTGACAAATCTGTGAATTGTCTTATTTTAGGCAGGGTTGACCTAACAGTCTAGTTTTGACCATAAGAAGAATGTGTGTTCAATCATCTTTTACAGCACTGATAAATGTAGAATATGACGAAGCAATGAATTAGCATACTCAAACACATTTTTCTCATAGAACATAGAACTTACGAGCTCTGAGAGTTGAGAGATTGTACCACTTCAACTAGTAGACACTGTTGGTGTAAAAATCTTAAAAGGTGGCACTCCTGACTATCGATTCCTACAGACGTACAATTCAAATCCTAACAAATAGGTTGCCTCCTTGCAATGTATTAGTGTTTGAAATAGATTTAAATCTGAAATATGAAAGGATAATGATATCCTTCTCTTACAATTTACTGTCTTTGTGGAGTAAAGACATCTGTAGTTCATAATATTACTTTGTTTAAAGCTAGAGCATTATCGCCCCAAATCATTTCATGTCATGCTGTCCTCCAGCACAATAGTCTGATAACACTGTCATTCAGTACAAACATTAATCATCGTTTATAATCAGATCTGCATGCCCTTCCAATTCCATCAGTCCTTTCTTAAAACTCTGGTGAAAAAACTGACTAAGCCAGTGTCTGGGTCTAAGCTCCATTTAACAAAGCAAGAGGCAAGAGGAGGCTGCGAAATTAATGCAGCAGCTCCCCACAGAACCGTTGCCTAATGTTTTGTTTTGTCGATGATGGTAGATGTATGCTTCGCATGGAACGGGAGGGATAGCTCAGGTGGTTGGGCACTGCGCCTGCTAAACCCAGGGCGTGAGACTCAATTGCTGAGGGGCACATTAGGATTATAGGGCAAAAATCCTGTTGGGATTGGTCTTGCTTTTGAGCAAGGGGTTCAACCAGATGACCTTCGGTCCCGTTCACTCTGTATTCTATGATTCCACTCACAGTGCTCAAGGTCTCAGAATTTATGAACAGAACAGGAGCCACAACAGCTTTAGGATACAGGTTGTAAGAACCTGGGACGTTCAAAATCTTTAGCAGCCTTGAAATGGTGACACAGTAATTGATTTCCTGACTTACTTTTAAATTGGCAAATCTCTATAAATCCAAAACAAACAAAAACACATTTCTGTTATACAAAGTGACTGTAATGAACGGACTGCGGACAAATATTTCAAAACAAGTAGAAGTCCTCATGTAAAATGTACACAGAATTATGCTAAAGAATGTCGAGTAACAATTGAGCAAGGAATTTGCAAATCCGTTGTCGGAAAGAAGCATGCGCATGCGATTTTTTGTCTGCAGACTTTTCAGGTTTTTAAGAAAATGTAACCCTGAACATTATGCAAATTTTTTTAATAAGTTTTTCAACTTCACTTAGAAAATTTCCCAGTCATATCTAAATCCCATTTATGAAAAGACACACACTCAAACTGCATTCTTTCTTTCCTCTCAAAGAAGTGAGTGCTACAAAACAATTATATTTGTTAATTTATCTCTTCTCTAGACATATTTCTAATTTAGGACTCAGACTGGACTTCTCTGCCTTTTTTCCATCTTCCTTTATTGTCAGATACTATAATTTGGTTAACTGTTTACGCTGGCATCTTCCATCTAACACAGTGACCCTTCCTAATTTGAGGTTCTTATGCTGTGTTCTTTCAGTTACTCTCACTCAAATTCAAGTTGAGTTTAGTTCTCTGAAGACTACGTTGCTCACTTAACACAAAAGCTGTACAACTCTAACTATATAGATGTAGTTAAAGTGGGTGAAGTGAATGCAGTTATACTGAGATAAATGTGATGTGTAATATACTCTTATTTTTCATGTGGAAAGGGAAAAATACAGCTAATATTGTTATAAGACCTTTATATCGTTTAACTGTAGTCCATACTAGGATTTGTACCCAACTATAACTATTGTTTTGTAAAAATTCACACTGTATCTGAAATATCTATACCAGTATAACTTCCAGTTTAGACCAGACTCTGACTACGAATGAGCGTAAAATTTGACAACGTGTCATGTGGAAACATTTTCGCACTTATTTTGCACGTGTGTAAATGAGTTGTGCAGGACATGTGCACAAGACACTGATCAGATCGTTAAAGGTCAAATCTACCCAGTTTCTTTATTTTTTTTAGTCACTCACAAATACAAACACCTCTTTTTTAAAAGAAAGAATCTTGCTGAATATATTACAAGAGAAGATCTAACATCAGCACACTCCTGTGACAAACTGTCAGAGTTGCATGGGATCACTCCACACCAAGAATAAGATTCACTGAATCTTGACGAATTGGAAGCGATTTACATCACAATGTGTAGGTAAGTGAGCTAAAAAACTTTAGCTCGGGAATGTGCAAGAGCCAGTCTTGCGGACCTGTGAATTTTCAGCCAGCAGAGCTGGGAGAATCAGATAGAACATTATCTGCATGTCCCTCAATAATTCCTAGTGACTTGCACAAAAACAATGTTTATATGCTCAGAGAAAATTGGGCCTTGGTCATTTACGTTGCTGCTGTTACAATATGATATTAAGTGAGAGCTTATGGTGAAATCACAGCGCCTCAACCAGCTTGTCATTGCCCCAGGTTGGGAAAGAATCTCCATCAACTACCTATGTCGTGCTCCTACTCAGATTTGAACTTAGCGTTCATAAACTGAAAGCTAGCAAGAAACCGCTCTAAGCTTAATTACAGCTAGATCTGATATCGTAGTGCCGTACAAACGGCCATAGCTGATTTCCAGGTGGTCTCTCTGGGTCTCCCAAACCTTCTCTGGGGCCAGATCAGCTGCTGAGATGCTAGCCACAAGCTGAAATAGCGGGACCCCTCTTACTCTCAGCTTCTCCAGGGCCCTCGTGTATCCTGTAAGGACAGTACAAACTGAATACATAACGCTCAGTCGCTTCCTCCACCCTTATCGCTCTCGCTCCTCCCCAGGTCTTCCCTCCAGGGTTACTTCTGACCCTACACTCCTATCTATGTTAAAATACATGGAGCAACAATAAGCCCCCACCTCCCAGTTCATCCAACCGATTTCCCTTCGCCGCTTTTACGCCTACCAGAGAAAATTTGGCAACAGGTCTAAAAAGAGAGCTTTATATAAAAAGAAAGAAAAACGACATAAACATATGTCTGCGTGTTAAGTGGACTACTGATTCATTCAGAAGTTATGAATTCACATAGATCGCCTTAGAAAGAGAAACTATGCAATTAAACAACCTGATTGTCAAAACAAATACTAAAATCACAGCACACAGTCTACAAAAAAAACAATACAAGCCTATTAGGTGATCTAATACCTGTTAGCATTACAACACTGTGGAAAGACTCAGATAGAAGAGCTTGAAGAATAATGAAAGATCCCCTGCTCATTAAGCTGAGAGTACAGACACAAAGACACAGAGCCAACACATTTCACGCTCTCTAGAAGCTTGAAAAAACGGTTCGCTGATTTGCCGTCATGGTTCCTTCCTTAGGTGATATATTACCGTTAGCTCTCACCTTTGGCACTTACCCATACACCTTCGCTCATGAGAAAGATAGAGACGTTAGACACTACGTGTTATAAGACAGCATTGCTGACAGAAGAATACGATAGCTCAGTGAAATTGGCTGTATGACGGGTTCCTTTCATACAACATAACATCAGAAGTTCTGTAATAGATTATTGTAGCTAAGTACAGTTCAACGACAGCTGTCTAGGTGGCATTAGCACTAAAAAGAGTAATCACGAGTATTCATGGACAGCTATCAGAATAGTTTAAATGGATAACCTCAATAATGTCCTATCTCTTGCTGCCCAGGTTTTCTCACACACACAAAATCAAAATTAGGAAACGGAATCTGAATTGTCTTGCTCACAGCTTTACATGAAAACAGTAGTGAGGGAAACATAAAATTCAGAAGGCTGCGAGCGTAGCAGGCAGAACAACACCTCATATGCTCATGATCCTAGTCTGTGTCGGTGGTATTTTAGAGTACTATCGTCGGCCTAGTACTGGGCAGCTGTGACAACAGCCTTTGTAGAAGGAGGAGGTATTATTTTTTAAAAAGTTATTTTTGAAATACCAAAAAAAGGGTTCCATACGTTAGAGCTAAATGAGGCCATCCTCCTTTGATTTTTTTTCTGCCCTCTCTCTACTACTACTAGCAACTTTCCATGAAAAACCTTTTAAAGTGTATCTTTCCGCTTGCTTATCTCCGATTCCTCTCACCTAAGGTCACAATCATAAAGAACACTAAGCGAAGGCCGTATGCGGTCAGACCAAAGGTCAGTCCCAGTATAACTGTTTGCTGACAGTGGCCGATGCCACGTGCCCCAGAGGGGATGAACCTTACAGGTAATGAACAAGTTGTCATCCTCCTGCGTCCATCACCACTCTTAGACAAACAAAGGCTAGGGTGCCAACCCTTAACTCCATCACTGCCTAAAAAGCCATGAATGGACTTAATCCACCAGAATTTATTCCAATTAATCTTTTAACCTGTTCTAGTCCTACCTTCTAACCTCCTCAGGCAAGGAGTTCACAAGTTGCATGTGTGCGTAGTGAAGAATTCCTTTTATTTGTTTTAAACCTGTCTGACCCATTAATTTCATTTTGTAGCCCTACGTTATTACTATTATTGATACAAGTAACTTTTCCTTATTCACTTTCTCCACATCACTCCAGGTTTTAATACCTCTCTATCATATTTCCCCTTATATCCTCTTTCCAAGCTGAAAGTTCCTAACTCTTTAATCTCTCCTCATATGGGATCTGTTCCAAACCCCAGCATTTTAGTTGCCCTTCTCTGAACTTTTCTAATGCGCAAGTATATATCTTTTTTAGATTGAGGAGACCACATTGTACAAGTATGTCAAGATGTGGGGTACCATCTGATTTATAGAAGTGTTGACAAAGTCCGTCCTCTACTTTGGTGGGTTAGTGCTTATTTGGCAGATTTGCTCACCTCAGTAATCTTCCCCACGTGTCTGGGTCCAACTCCTGTGTCTGGATTCAGTAGTTGGGAAGTTAAGGGGAACCGCAGGGCCCGCCCTCTAACTCCGAGGTTCAGCCCCAGGGCCCTATGATTCAGCTATCTATAGTGCCTCCTGTACAGCTGCATGCAACTACCACTCCCTGGACTACTTCTCCATGGTCTCTCCAAACACCTTGCTTATCCTCACGCACAGTACCTTCTCTGGTGTCTGATTACATGCTTGACTTCCCTAGTGCCTCCAGCGCACACCCCTCCTACTCAGCTCCTGCACCCTGCTCCCAGCCTCTCATATGCACTGTCCGCTCCTCTTGCCTGACTGGAGCAAGGCTCCTTTTAAACCTCCGAGTTGCTCTGATTAGCCTGCCTTGATTGGCTGCAGGTGTCCTAAATCAGCCTGTCTGCCTTAAATTGGTTCTAGCAAGGTTTCCTCATTACTCTAGTGCAGCCCCTGCCTGTCAGCTCAGGGAACTAGTAAAACACTCATGCCGTGGACTTATATTATGTCCTCTACTAGAATTCCTGTACCCCACTGGTTGAGTATCACAGGGCAATAAGATATTCTCGCTGCTATTCTCATCTCCCTTTTGTTAAATGATTCTCTAGCTCCTGTTTGCTTTTTTTGACTTGCCGCTGCACACTGCATGGACATCTTCAGAGACTATCCCGAATGACTCCAAAATCTTTTTTTTGATTATTGTAGCTAAATTAGCCCCCCCCCCATCATATTTTATGTTTAGCTGGGGTTATTTTTCCCCCAATGTGCATTACTTTAAATTTATCCACATTAAATTTCATTTGCCATTCTGTTGTCCAGTTGTGTGAGATCTTTTGGAAGTTCTTCACAGTCTGCTTTGGTCTTAACTATCTTAAGCAGTTTAGTATCATCTGCAAACTTTGCCACCTCATTTTTTACCCCTTTCTCCAGATCATTTATGAATAAGTTGAATAGGATTGGTCCTAGGGCTGACCCTTGGGGAACATCACTAGTTACCCCTCTCCATTCTGAAAATTTACCATTTATTCCTACCCTGTCTTTTAAACCAGTTCTCAATCCATGAAAGGATTTTCTCTCTTATCCCATAAGAACTTAATTTACGTAAGAGCCTTTGGTGAGGGACCTTTTCAAAGGCTTTCTGAAAATCTAAGTACACTATGTCTCTGGATCCCCTCTGTCCATATATTTGCTGACCCCTTCTAAGAACTCTAATAGATTAGTAAGACATGATTTCCCCTTACAGAAACCATGTTGACCTTTGCCCAATAATCCTCTGCATATGTCATTAATCACCTTCACAGCAACTGGCTGTGATGTGTTTCATTTAGTGGGCTGTTGTCTTCCTCTTTCCCCCTCTCTATAGGAATTCCCCAAGGCTCTGTCCTTGGCTACCTCCTCTTCTACAAGCAAAGCTTTGACTATCATCTTATAGAAGTGACTCACCAGTCTACCTTTCTAGCTCATCTTCCTCTATTCACTCTAGTATTTTATCTTCATACCTCGTCATTCATATACAGCGCATCAGGGAAAACCACCAAGCCAAAACAGCCACCTTCCACCATCCTTTCTCCCTCTCCTTTAACACTGTGGAAATCATCATCATCATTCTAGTTGCTCAGGACCATAACCTGAACGATACCTTTGCCTCAACTCTCTCTCTCTCTAAACCAACACATTCAGGACGTATCTAAATGTTGCTGCTTCTTTCTACACAGCATCTTTAAGACCTGGCCTTTCCCCTCTCTCTGCACAGCTAAAATTCTGATTCAAATTCCCGTCATTTTGCAACCAAACTACTATAACCTCTTCCCCTTTGGGCCTGACTCCCCTCAAGTCCACTCAAAATCTGCTCCTAAGATAGTCTTCCTCGCTCCTCAACCTGACATCAGCCTCTCTTTAGATCCTTCCCCTTACTTCCCCTTCACTTCCACATCAAACACAGCCTTCTTTTCTGTACTTTTAAGGCCTTTCATAACCTAGGGCTTGCCTACACTAAAAAGTACATCAGTATAGTTAAAGCAGTACAACCTCCTTAGTGTGGATGCAGTTATATCAGTAAAAAGTTGCTAGAGAGATAGAGAGTATGCATAAATGCTATTCCTGTATGGAAAGGAATAAAATATACCAGTATAAATCACCTATATAATAGCATAATTGCATCCACACTAGAGCTTTTTCAGGTATAGATATTTCGGTAAAAAAGACACACCCCTAATCAAAATAGTTATATTGTAAATCTTAAGTGTAGACCAGGCTTTAGTCCTACCTTACCTAGTTGTTCCAACAACTTATTGAAAAATCTACTTTTGACTTTGCTCCAACGTTCCCAGTCTTTAATAGGAAAAGCTAACTGGTTGGTGGAGAACACCTTTGTACTTTCTCCCATGCCACCTCTTATGCAGGGGAAGAGTATATTATAAGCCATAAAGCTACCACACTTTACCCTCTTTAAGGCTCATCACTGCCATGACTCCTTCCAGGCATATGATGAGATCTGACTCTCTTCTCCTTCTTTCCTTTTCCTACTCCCTTAATCTTCCAGCTTCTTCACTCCTGTCATTCCTCACCCTGCTTCTATTTCCAATTAAAGCTATTTTTAGAAAGTATATCTAACGAAATTCTGCCAATTCTTCATCACATTCGTTTACTTGCATGTTATATCCCTAGAACTTATGCTCCACTTGTTCTGTTTCGTTTAAACTGTAAGACCTCTAGGGCAAAGATTCTCTCTTATCTAATGTCTAAGACAACAGGGCCCCTATCCTGAGTGGAGCCTCTGGGTGATACTATAATATTTAGTACTAACAACAGTGTAACAGAAAATGAAGATACAGATTAACTCTCAGTATCAAACTGAGCAGAGATAGAACAGAATGCTAAAGCAAGGCATACACTGGCCCTCAGTGGAAGTGCTTATAACACTGAAATTCTGCTTGCAACATCAGATCCATTACTGAATAGTATTGGAGACCAGAGTCTACCTAAAGAAAGAACATAAAACACCTTCTTTCTTCCCCTCCCCCCCTCCAAACTATTTTAACTGAATTAAAAAGCAACTTGCAATGTGGGTGGCTGGCTGGGTGGATGCGGCTGTGTGGGAGGAGGAAGGGGGAGAGAATAATCAACAATGCACACAGGCTTCAGTCTCCATCACTCTTCAATGGCAGGTATGAAATGACCAGTACAATACATGCTATGATGTTGCATCAAATAGGAAGTACAGAAAAAGTTCACATATCATATTGCAGAAAAGGGGCAGAGGAAGAGCAAGTGTGCAATTAATTAGAAGCATGCCAGGTACTCCTTAATGTGTTTATTTGAGGTGTTGGGTGCACACCAATAAATATTTCAATTCTAGTTTTTTAAAGAAATGTAGTTCTACTGCACAAATTTGTAAAAACATGACATGATAAAATCTATTTAATTAAAAACAGCACAGATCTCAGAAAATCTCTTTTAAACTTTTAGATGTAAACAATAATGTAAACTTAACAGATGATATTTACCATATAATATTTAAATACTCAATAGAACATACTTTTCCCCCTGCAGAATAATATAATTTAATACTTTACTATGTATTTATATAGCCCCCACCACAATAGCATCTGAACACCTGATTTTGATATCATGCTGATGTAAATCAGAAGTAAAACAATTAATATTCTGATCACACATCAGCTTTACATTCATGTAACACTCTGGATAAGGCTCACTGTTTGGTCATTAACCACTGTTACTAACATTATGATTAAACATTCTTATTGAGCTAGCAGCCAGGGAACAAAGGCAGACCCCACTAGCTTGAGAGTATTCTAATAAAAGAATAGTTCCACCAAGAGTCCATTTTTCAGCACAGGGCTTAAAAACAACCTCTACTGTCCCGTTGGCTGCTTAAGTAAAACAGAGTAGCTACCTGTTTGACACTTATCTAGTCTTCATTAGTGAACACATGTCATTTCCACAGCCAGAGAGCCCCTGGGGATTACATGTAACAATGGGCACCAAAAAAAAAAAAGTCCAAGTTATTTTATTTTACTCCCTTTGCTTAACATAAGGCTTCTATGAAGAACTGAAAATCGCCAGCAAGCACAAAGAAAGTTTCCACTCTCCACCCACCCCCAGCCACATACATCAGAACAAACTCTGGAACCACTCCTGTGAGGTGCTGAGAGCCCTGGACTCCCACTGACTTCAGTGGAGATGAGGACACGCAGCATCTTCCAGACTAAGGACCAACTCTCACTATCTGCGTGTGCGCGCCAGAGAAGTTACACTTGCAATAGGAGGGCCGCTGACAGACCGACTAGAGACGATCTGTCTGCACCCTGGTGCCCGCACCGTCCGCTTGTCAGCCCTCCTCAGCCAGCAGAGGAGAACTTGGTCACATGAAGACCCAGAGGCAGAACAGTATTTCTGAACATAACCAGGGGAATGTGATAATGAGCCACGCTGAAAGCCCGACCCCCGACTTGGCCGCTGCTGGCGGCTCCGTAGAGCGTTATCCTTCGGGCCGCCGCAAGACGGACCCAGGGCAGGCAGCGAGTTCAGGGCCATCCCGCGCACCCGACCACAGCCCTCTAGCTGCAAATCAAACGCAACCCGCGAAGAGCGCGCTCCCTCCCTGCGCATGGCCACCGCGAGGCCGCCTCTCGGGACCGCCCCACCAGGCGCTGTTTGTCTCGGCGTCCTGCGAACGGGCCCGGCTGCGGGTACATTTCTGTACAGCGCCGAGCACCGGGGCCCGAGCAGTACGGTTATCTCCAGAGGGAGACTCCCAGCCAGGCCTGGGGAACCGGAGCCCAGGAACCGGCTCGATACCACCAGAAACTCTAGAGCGCAATAGGACACCCCCCGACTCCCCTTACCGTGTTTGACTGGCGACCTCGCTCCGGAAGCGGGGGTCTGCTCGGCGGTCTTCGTGACCCGGATGTGGATGTGCACTCGGCCCGCCCCGGAACTGGCGTTCAGGGCTCCACCGGAAGCAGACGTGGCTGTTTGCGGTTGTGACTGGGTGGCTGCCGGCTCTCTTCCGGTCGGTCTCTGTAGCCCCCCGCCGCGCGGGATGAGGCGGTGGCGGCTGGGACCGGCGGCGCTGCTGGCGCTGCTGGGCGGGGTCCTGGCGGGGGCCGGAGGCGGCAGCCGAGCCCTCCCGCCGCTCAGCGACGACGTCCCCTTCAGGGTGAATTGGCCCGGCACCGACTTCAGCCTGGTGAGTGCGGGAGCGCCCGGGCCGACGGGGAGAACTCGGGGAGAGGGGATGGTCCTGGGGGGATTCGGGCGGTGGGAGCCCCGGCGGGGCGGGGCGGGGGAGTCCCGCAATATGGTTGCGGTCAGAAGAGTGACCAGATGGATATTTTAAATCATCAAGTCTGCTCGTGCGTGTTTAGTTAAAGTTTATTTTCTGACAAGGACCCGTGTTTATGTCGTTAGCTCCGATGGCTTTGTCAGTGCTGTGGGAGAAGGCGCTGGACTGTGCATTGCACATCATCACAGTAACTGCTAACTGCATTCGATGTAAGGAACCTTCCTGAGTGGAATGCACCAGCTAGAGAGAGAGCCCAGGCTGAATTTGCATGACTGTGGTTGGGAAAACCATCTTCATTTGTAAACTGAGTATATTTGCAGTGACAGTCACTGAGATACAAAGATGAGACCCCTACATACCATGCCTTTTTCAGAGTTAGAAGCAGTCTGGGATTCGGGTGTGCATTTAAAAGAAAGGAAAAATATGTTAATCTACTCTACACTCCTGATATTTTATTACAGACTTTGTTTGGAAGGGCAGTTGCGGCCCATTGTAAAAAGAAGACGCTGTGTCTGCCTTGAAAATTTTATAGCCTAGGTAAAACAAAGAAAGGGTAGAGGAAGGAAGTACAACATTATCACTCTATTCATTTGGAAGCTATGTATTGCAAGTTTTATTATTTTTATGGAAGGGGGAGAAAAGAGAGGGAATGAGTAAATATGATGAAAGAAAAAAGTGATAGAGGAACATGGGGGTAGAGAGAGTTTAGACAAAGGCAGAGGAGCAAAAAAAAGGTTAAGACAAAGATCAGAAGACAAACTGCCAGAGCAAATGGTAAAAAGCAGTCTGTTGACATCCTTAGGACTGAGAAGAGGCAACGATCTCTGTTGAATAACCTACTTTGTACCTAGGGCTAGAAATGTATTTAAGTTTTATAGCATTTTCCAAAAAAAATCCATCTTCATGGGATTTGTTTTTGTTCTACTTTTAGCCTACAGCTGGTGTTTTGTACAAAGAAGATAATTACATCATTATGACAACTGTAGATAAAGAAAAATATAAATGTATACTTCCACTGATAGCAAATGGAGATGAGGTAAGCTTAAATCAAGTTGTTGCAATTACAGATTGTTAGTGACACATCTGTAAAATTAAATAGTTTTCATTTTTAAAACAAAATTTCTCTGCAAAATGTTTCACAGTATGGCAGTTCTATAATTAAGTGTGTTCCGTATAGACAATGTGGTAGTTCTGTTCTTGGTGAGAACCAGTCCTGATGTCCTTAATTAGGCAAAATGTTTGGTGCGTTGGCTAGTCTCAGTTATGTGTCTTAATTCCAGAGCTACAGATTCTTATGCCATCTTCATCACTAGTGCAGGGGCGGGCAAACTTTTTGGCCCGAGGGCCTCATCTGGCTATAGAAATTGTATGGTGGCAGGCCATGAATGCTTGTGAAATTGGGGTTGGGGTGTGGGAGGAGGTATGGGCTCTGGGCTGGGCATGCAGATTCTGGGGTGGGGCCAGAAATGAGGAGTTCAGAGTGTGGGTGGAGGGGTGAGGGCTCTGGCTGGGGGTGCAGGCTCTAGTGTGGGGCTGAAGATGAGGAGTTTGGGATGCAGGAGGGTGCCCACCCCTGCACTAGTGTATTAAGAAGTGTGGCTAACATTCTCTCTCTCATCCTCTCCACAGCGGAACAATTGCATATGCAATATAATGTTTTGTTTTGATCAGGCAGGGGTTCTCAAACAGGGGGATTGGGACCCCTCGGGGTCACAAGGTTATGACCTAGGGAGTCGTGAGCCATCAGCCTGCACCTCAAACCCTACTTCGCCTTCAGCTTTTATAATAGTGTTAAATATTCTTTAAAAGTGTTTTTAATTTATAAGGGGGGGTTGCATTTAGAGGCTTGCTGTATGAAAGGGGTCACCACTACAAAAGTTTGAGAGCCATTGTATAGGACATTTATTTGTTTTTTAGTGTACACACAACTCTGTGTTTGTATTGGAGAAGGCAGGTCAAAATGCACCTTGCATTTGCAATGAAACCTGGTGAAGCTGGTGATGGTCCTTAGTTCCAGGAGTTCATTTCACAGGTTTGGACCAAGAAAACTGTGAAGTGTTCTGTGTCCTGCACAGATTAGCTTATCCTTATAATAGAAAGTTCTGTTGTGCCTGAGGAGTGGAGCTGTTGAGCAAGGTCTTCATCCTGAAGCTTTAGGCTATCTTTTAGAAATTCTAGGCCCAAACCATTTAGTGACTTGAACTTGACATCCTATAGTATGAGAAGCCAAGGTAGAGAGTAGAAAGACAGGTTTGATGTGCTTGCAGTAGCCAGTGTTGCTGAAGAGATGCACTGTCCACTAACATTGCCTTTTGTTTGGGTTTAAGTAAGGCTAAGATTTTTGTCGTCGTTGTTTTTAGTGAAAGTCACAGACAGGTCACAGCAATAAAGAAAAATTCACGGAAGCCATGACCCGCCTGACTTTTGCTGGTGCGGCTCCATAGTTTCTCCTGACACTGTGGTGGCTGGGAGCTCCAGGGTTCTTTCCCCCTCCCACCTCCCCTCTTCCCCCTGTAAGGCTTTCACTGAAACACCAAGGAGGCTGTCACTTGTCCCTGGAAATCTCCAGGGGGACCCTGAAGAGGCTGTCACTGGGACCCTGCCAGGGCCCCACTGGCTGCTAGTTACAGTCCCACAACTCCAGGGACTGAAGCAGAAAATGTCACGGAGGTCTCTGGAAATCATGGATTCCGTGACTTCCATGATCTCCATGACGTACGTGTAGTCTTAGGTATAAGTGGTATTTAAAACAGGTTGAAATAGGAAGGGGCACTCTTGGCACAAGAATCACGGAAGAGCAGGAAACTGTGGAAGAAAGCTATTTATATCAGCTAAGGACAGTAGCGGGAAGCTGTTCTTCCCCCTTACTTTAACACAATAGTGCCCAAATTTTTCCTGTTGTGCCCCCCCTCCCTTATCAGTAATGGAATCTGTCCATGTCCTCCCTTCCATTCAGAGGAGCTTGGGTTTAAGGCAGAGCTGGGGGCAGAAGTTGGGATGGGGGAGGAGCTGTGTCTAGAAGTGGTGCTGGCCTCAGGCCAGAGTGGGAATGAGAGCAGAGCTGGCCTGGGGCCAGAGCAGAGAGCGGAGTGGAGCTGTGTCTGGGGCTGGAGCTGGGCTAGGGTTGGCGTGGAGCTGCAATTTAGACTGGAGCTGGGCTGGAGGTAGAGCAGGGCTGGTTGCTGCTCCCTCCCGGCTCCCTGTGGGGGCTGGCCCAAGCCCATGTGCACCCTACAGTTTGGAGACCACTGCTTTAGCCACTGGTTGTAGCAACAGAGGTTATAGCTAATACTACTGCTACTGCATTACTGGGTTTTTCCCTGTGCAATGATGGATGACTAGGTAAGAGCAAAGCACTCTACTGCCCGAGTTTTCAGAATATCCCATCTTCTCCTGTAAAAGTAACTTTGAGAAGGTTCTCCCTTCCCCCCAAATAGGGGATGTGGTTTCTTCACAAGAGTAAGCCAGGAGGGGGCAGATAAAGGAGAAGAAGCAGTGGGGACAGGCAAACTACATAACTTCATATCCACCTCACTTCCTATTGAAGATATCCTTCTTCAGCTACTTCATGTAAAATAGTAGGTGGCTGCTTGTATTGTGCCTATGCAGCCAGCTGTGGGATCAGTGCGTGTGTACAAGTTTAGCTTCTCTTCTGTGGCTCTTGGCTCACTCACAAGATTATGCCTAGCCTGATAGCTCTACCAGGTGAGTCAGAGCGGCATTCAGATGTGTGGAGAAAGGAAGCAAAAATTGAGAGAACAACAATAAAATAGAAAAGGAAAATCTGACAAAAAGAAACAGAAAAGGCCATGAGAGAGAGAGGATGGGGAGAAGGCCACAACTGTGCTAGAATTTGGTATGCATGGAAGAGCTGTAGGGATCTGTCCTGCTACAAATCCATTGCAAGGAAAAAAAGAAGTGCCTTGAAAAAAGGTTGAAAACCTGGTCAGGTTGGAGTCTCAGAGACCTAGAACTTTGCATTAGAGCGTATTGCCTTAATTGTCCACAACCTTTGAATTTGCAATATAATGTCCATTATAAGTGCTGCTGACATTTCTGCTCTCCTGTATACCTTGCACCTCTACAATAGTAGTATCCAAATAAAGAAGTCTGACAAAAAAGAAGTATTTGCTAGTTCTAACAGACAGTACAATGGAAATCTCTTTAATGTATGTGTGCGTGTGTTAGCGGCACACATCACAAATCATTTTTCACAGAATCTTACTTCTGCATTTTTTTTTAAAATTAGATTCAGATTTTTGTTCTGTGAAAACCTGGTGACAGCTACCTTTTTAGTGTACATTTGCAACAAAAATATTGAATTAGGAAACGGGTGTTAAATGTTTTCAGTGCTAGAGAAATTATTCATACCTCAGTTTGAATTCTTGTATCTTATTTTGTCATCAGCAGGTTGAACTCTAGTACGTCTGAAAATACAAAAAAGCCATATTTCTACAGTTTGTATTCCAATTCTGTAATTCCTGGATTTGTTTCGTTTGACTGATTTCATTTATTACTTTATACTTTTCTTCAGTGTCCCTTCCTAATAACGAAAATTTAAAAATTCTTTTAATCACCACACAGCATGTTATTGGAGACAGAGATTCTGTATCTTAATCTTTGCAAGTGATTTTTTTCCTTATTCAAATGAATGATCTGACTATTGTACATTTAATTTTAATATTGCACATATAGCTAAAAGTAAAACCCTTTTTGTTCTAGGAAGAAGAAAAGGATTACAAAGGGCCT
Source organism: Chelonoidis abingdonii (assembly GCF_003597395.2). NCBI lineage: Eukaryota > Metazoa > Chordata > Testudines > Testudinidae > Chelonoidis > Chelonoidis abingdonii. The sequence continues at coordinate 186,634,540 of NC_133771.1, read as the reverse complement.
AGTCCAGGAGAATTGTTGGAACCTCTTTTCAAACAAAGTAGTTGTTCATATAGAGTATGTTCTTTCTGTGTTCACTCAAATTTGCAAATTAGCAGAATAAACCATCTGCATTTCACCTATTTACAGTTGACTACAATAAACATTAAAATATGTATATGAGATTCCATTTAGCAGTTAAAGCAAGAATGCTTTATAAACTTCATTAGCATTAATATTTAATAGTATTGCTGAAAAAATTGCATTCTAGATAATTAAATAATTGTAGATAAGGTGATTATACTAACAGTTTGTCATCGTACTTCCAGTATGCAAACCATAATACAGGATGGCTTGTGGTTACAAGGCCTGCCTTGAATCTATGACAAGGCTTTAAAAGATAAGTGCCTCCAGAGACCCCAGAAGTTTGCCTCTCAAACATAACTTCTTGATATTACTACATTTAAAAAAAACAGTTGCTACATATTTAAAAGTGGCCAGTGAACCCTGACAAGTGTAATTAGACCAGATTCACTCACCATCAAAGCCTTAGCTATCCAGAGTTCTTTCACAGGATGAAATTCATCCAAGTACCAAAGTCTCTCCATATGACCTTATCTCTGCATTTGTCCTGGGCAGAGTGTCCACAAAGCAGGAGAGGGACAGCCCCTTGGACCATGTGGAGGTGAACTAAATACTTGCCCCAGCAAGCTAGCACTGGACCAGGGAGAGTACATTCCATATCCGTTATTGTTCAGATCCAGTGGCCCAACACCTCCACACAAGTGGCATGGGAAGGGGAGTGGGCTGCAACTAATAATTCAACCTATAGTCCATAATAGTGGCTACAGCAGGTCTGTGCTGCAGCCTCACAATTTGGCCCCGGGTTGGTGGAGATGTATTTGGCTCTCACCTACCTGAAAGATGCTTCACAACATCAGCAAAAAACCCCAGTAATTTGACCCATTATGCATATTTGGAAAACAGTTAATAACCCTGGGATGCTGAGAAAATTCACTGCAGTTTTTTGTTGCTCAAGGGTTCCATCATCCTACTGACGGGGTTGATTTTGCTACTCATCTGTCAAAATTAAGTCCTAAAGTTCTGGTTGCCAGACTCTTGTGTTGCTGACTAAAACATGATTTTTTTTTAGATTGAATCTTACTGGACTTATGAAGTCTGCCATGGAAAATATATTCGTCAGTACCATGAAGAGAAAGAAACTGGTCAGGTATGTTTGTACAAGCTTATGAGACCCAAGCAAAAAATAGAGGAATTTAGAACTGACACTTTGATGCTGAAGACTACAAATGAATTCTGACAGGAATGAACAGAAAGTGCACTTGAAGCTTATGTGGGGAAAGTTAGCTTTAACAAACAAAACTATAATTCTATTTGTTTTTGATTGTAGAAAATAAACATCCAAGAGTACTACCTTGGGAACATGCTGATAAAGAGTCCATTGTCAGACCCAGGTTGGTCTCTGTTTTTTGTTTGTAGGGTTTTTACTGATGATGTATATATTCTGGTATTATTTGTTGTCTTCACAAAAATATGCTTGAACTTATGTATGGAAAAATGTCCAATGTGCTTTCCAGTGGAAGAGAGAAGTAGAACATGATGGAATGCTACTTTTCCTAACTCCATTGTTTTGTGTTAATTTCCTGTTGGTGCCTCATCTTCACCCCATCCTATCAGTTCAGCCAGACCACCTACAAGAAATCTGGCAACTAATTATGGCTACGTAGAATGGCAGTTGGGGATGCAACATGTATACAAAATACTAAAAATGAACCTGTGTGCCAGTCTTTGTCCTAATCCCTCTGCTTGTATGCTCTAGCTTGTTAACTTACTTTTTGACTGTTTTTTGTGTTTAAAATTCTAAGTAATTCAGAGTAGAGACTGTGTTGTATGTACAGTGCCTAGCAGATTTTGGGTAAAATTTAGTGCACAGTGGTAAAACTTGCATCACCTCTGGAGGTGGATTGGGACCTTAGAAATGTTAACATTCTTTTTTGAGTTATTCTGTCCTTTTCCATTAGGTGACAATTTTATTTTATGTGCTTCATATGGAGTTGAAATTCCTTGGCTCACCTTATACTTGTGCATTAACATAATTGATGCCAGCATAGTCTTGAATAGGGTATGAAAGAATCCCAAAACATTGTGGCCTCACTCTCCAAGTGTGCTAAAGCAAGCTTGGTGCAGCTCAAGGGGAAATGTCAGGGGGGCCTGAAGTCTCTTTTCTTATCTCACTAGCAATTATGGTGATGCCGTCTCTGGCACAGGTTAGAGAACCCTAAAGCTGTTGAGACCTGTACAAACTTGTAGCACCCAATTGGGGGCAAGTAAACAAAGTGATCATTGGCATGCAGTACACTCTAGCCCTGCTTCCTGCCTGCTCCCTAAGTGCAGAGAGTGGAGAGAGGCAGGAGATGTAAGCATAGTCTGCTGTGCCAGCAAAAAGAATTCCCTCATTATGAAGGAAGTGGTCAGTTGCCCCTTTAGGGCAGCAGTAAGATCACTTGGTACCTGGCTTGTCTTGAGTTCCCAAACATAATAAGCTTTTTTTGTTTAACGGGACACTAACTTTGAAACTTGTCATTTTAAAAGAGTTTACTCGGATTGCTCCAGTCCCCTTATCAGTGTCTTCATTTTACAACTGCATTTTCTTCTTGCCCCTACTTCTACAGACAGGTGAGACTGAGCAGAGAAACTGACTGTACACAAAGTGCTGTGAAATACAAAGTATGCAAAAATCTTTGAACAAATATTATTTAAGTTAATCCATTTAAAAAGAAAAAAATCCAAAGTGAGAGACGTATCAACATAAGTAAAAATGTAAGATTAAAGGAAGATTTGACACATTCAATTATAAAAGTTTTATAGTACTTTAGGACAAACATTTGCCATGTAATATTTGACAACATTCTTCTAATGTACAAGCATGTTTTAGTGAAAACCAGTATTAAGCAACTGATAATTGTGTAATCAAACTTTGTACCATATTGACATTTTCAATATGAGACTATCAGGGCTGGTGTGCTGAGAGGAAATGGCTTTATTTCTAAAACTGAATCTCTTGCCTAGCATAACTTTGTATATAATGTCATATCTTTATTATTTTATATATATTTTAAAGACCTTTACACTTCTCTCATTCTTGTATTATTCTGTAGATCAAGATGAAAAGGAAAATCTGAAAGAGGCAAGTGTAAAACGTTGCTTTCATTTTTGCCATCAACAGTGGAGGCAACTTAAATGTAGATATGATTAAATGTTCAATTCATTAATCCAGGTGTGAGGAGAATATAAGCTCTTTTTCCCTTTTTGATCACTGGTCTAGTTTTGGAGATGCTTACTTGTTCTCTTCCACCGATGAGTTTCTTGCCCTATCCAGTCCCAAGGCACTGGATGTTAAGGTTAAGGTGACAGTTAATTTATTTCTTAAAAGAATCACTTTCCACATTCTTGTTGAAGTGCTAAGTTTACTAAAAACCCTTAGTAACACCACAAATCCTAAATTTAAGACAGATCCATGGTATGTGAGAACCTATGAACTCTTGCATTATAAAGTGGGCATATATACAGTCATCTTTTGACCTGGTAACACTTATTTCTCTGCTTATCCCAACCCCAGTTCTATCCATCTATTGCAGAAGGTTGCCTGGGCTTTTTCGTTATCTTGTTAACCATTATTGCCCCTAACCTTTACCCATTTACTCATTAGTTTTGCCTGATTATACATTAAGATTCTTAACTTTACTTTCTTTTGCCTGTGAAGTTATTGCCCACTAACTACCATACTCTACCTCTTGGCAAAATGAGAAAAAAATCCCTAAATGAAAATATGATTAAAACGTTATTGAAACATGGAGTCTAATGAGCTGTAGTGTTGCCATTACAGAGAAGTGAAACAGCTCTGTTGCAGTTTCTGATTAACTTTTTTGCTTTCACCTAGATTCCTACAAAGAACATAGAAGGGCAGATGACCCCATACTATCCTGTAGGAATGGGAAATGGTACACCTTGTACTTTGAGACAAAACCTGCCCAGATCAAGTACAGTGATGTATATCTGTCATCCTGAAGCTAAACATGAGATCCTATCAGTAGCAGAAGTTACTACATGTGAATATGAAGTGGTCATATTGACACCTCTCTTATGCAACCATCCTAAATATAGGTACAGTTTCCAAATTTCAGCTAACGTTTTGGCTCTAGTGATCCTTTTGCACGTACAAGGCCAAATTTTCAGTCAACTGTCTCTTGTGTGTGCAAAAAGTATGGCCATTTGTGGTTTCTTGTGCAAAACTGGACACACGTTCTTTTACCCTTGCATATGCTTAACATGCTTGCAAATACGGTATTGCCAACTCTTGCAGTTTTTACTTGAGTGTCACAATATTTGGAGTATTTCTTTAAAGCTCCAGCTGTTGGCGTTAAGACATCACATGAGAGCCTCACGGTTTGGATTTTTTTTAAAGGTAAGTTTCCAGCCATTGTAGTTGCAAAGAAAAACTTAGGAATGTGAATTAACTGCAGACTGATGGTTCAGAAGGCAAAGGAAGAGTCCAACATTAGTTCTCTTTTAAAAAATAAATAAATAAACCAACTTTCTCTCTGACTCAACAAAACAAAAAAGACTTATTATGCTAATCATGACTTTTTGGGACCTTACTTATGATATTTGAATGCTTTTGGTGGACAATACTGCAAAATACCGTATGTACATGTGCAGGTCACCTATTTGTGTATACACGAGGGGACTTAGGCTACTGCTTCCATGTTCATTTAGCTTTTGTTCACTGAACTCTAGAAATCATGTCCCGTCTTTTGCACATGCATACTTTATGTGCACCTGACACAGAGGAGTCAGCTTTAGAACTGGGACTGCATTCTATTGCATTGACATTAGGTATTTGCAGACTTTAATCCTATTCACATCATCTAAAAGCTTTATTAAAAAGTGTTAAGATCTCTTACCAATGTTTGTAGATTTAATCATAGGTTACACTTTAAAAACATGAAAATCAACTAATCCATTATTTAACCATACTTGCCGAGACCTGAGTTCAGGATTCTATTTTCCCAGCACAAATTGTTGACATAACACATCCCTAAAAAAATCTTACCTATGTTTTACAGTCTCTCAACTGTCAGCTCTTGGAGAGTTAACACAGAATCCTAAACTTGATATAAAAGTACTCTCTGATGTAAGGACATCAGTCATGCACTATGCAAACATATTTGCAAAATACCGTGGATAAGTAGTATCATTATTTACCAACCAATGTCAAATCATTATTTACCAACCAATTTCCTAATTTAAATGGAGCATTTGACTTTCTATGCAAGAGAAGCACTTGTATAGTTTAGTTTGAATTCCAGTTCTTATTTTAAACCCACCCAGGTCTCTTCACTTGTTCTTAACTTTCTCCAGTTCACTGAAGATTGAATTTTTTCTAGACTGGGTCTCTATCTAAAGGTGAATTTGCGATTTTTTTTCTTGAAGAGGCTGAATAAAACTGTTTCACCCACTTCTGTATTACTCAAATATAGAAAATGCTCCAATTTCAAGAAACTTTACTCTCAACCAACTCAGAAAGGGATGAAGTTAGAAATTTCAGACTAGACCTAGTTTGAAGAAAATGTTCAGTAATTGAGCATTGAAAGTCTGAAGTTTGGCTCACAGGCAGTAGCTAAAGCAGGCAGATTTAATGTTCACTGCACTTGGAGTTTAGCTCAGCCGCATCCTTTAGCTAAAACGATAAGGAGTTAATAGGTTATTCCAATCTCTTATTTCGGGCTAGTGGTAAATCCACATCTAGTCCTACATTTGTCAAATAGTTTAAGGTCAGTGTATCGTACTACCCCATTAAACAGCAGTGCTGTACAGCTACTGATGTATAACTATAGTTTTCTCTCTGATGCAAATGGGTACATTCTGGCAGTGGGTAGGTGGCATAACTGCATAATTTCTGCAGTTATTGTCTAGCAATACAATATGCAAATCCCTTATCTAGCTAGCATGTTCTGAGGGGGAAGGATTTACATAACAATTGTACAGAGTATAGTTATCCCAGTGGCTGACCAGTGAATGTATACATTGCTCTACTTCGATTGCTATAATTCTTCTCCTCTTGATGCACCCTGAAGAATTTTCAAATTTTATTTAAGGATTAGATCTGCCTACCTCCATTCAAGTTACAAATTGGAAATACTTCAAATATTACATGAGAATATTAAAATTGCCCAGAAGAAAGAAAAGTGGGCTGAAAAATTGCTTGTTTGTTTGTTTTGGTTCATTTTTGTGTTTGTTTTTAAAAATCACTAGCTGCTGTTACTGTTTCCTCTCCCCCATCATCTATGTTCAGCCTCAAAACCTTTACTACCAGATAGGTGAGGAGGGGTTCTTGGCCATCAGTGAGAATATTGGATGCCTTGAAAATGCATCTAAAACAAAACACGCAAGGGCTCATTCTCCTGATTCAGTCATGCTATTACTGGCAAAGGCATGAGCAGCACACCCAAAGTGCTGCTCAATCCCTGCTCAGAGCAGGCTACAGGTGGGGGTATTAAAATACATTTTTCTTTCCTGTAGTGGCCTTCACGTTTCTCCTCAAAGTGGCTCAGGACAGTACTTCAACCATGAATCCTTTCCCTCCCCACCCATTCTCATATCTTTACTGCTTAGTAATGCAATTGAAGTTGGAGAGTAAGAGCATTCTTTTTAGTTCTAAATATAATTTAATATACACCATTCTTATTGTTGGCACAATCTGTCTTTATCCCTAAGCATGTGAACGTGTTTTGGGGGATGGGATAGAGCATGCCTGACAGATGGGAGGGAAAAGTGAGAAGAAATATATAATTGCATTTAATTGCTTAATAGTTCTGTTTGATTTAGTAACACAATACTCAAACTCTTCAGCCTTCAAGTATGGAGTTTATTTAATCTAGAACATAGTTACTTATTAATCAGGAAGCAACGTCAGTTATCTTAAATACAAACTGAAATTTGTTATACATCCTTCTGTACAGTGCACATATTACTGCATAACAAACTCTGATGATAGTCCAGAAAGCCAGTTCCCTTTCTCAAAAGCACCTGTAAGTCTATGAAATTGCTGGAAGTGTATATACAAAACAGATGAATATAAAGTAGTGCAAAATTGTAGGAAACAATAATTTGATATTTTTTGCAAATATATCGATCACTAACATACTATTATTCAATAGTATTGTAAAAATATGTCCACTTATATTTAGTACTTCTAAATTTTCACTCAGGCTTTTCAGGTGCTTTGAAGAGGCCTTAATTTGTATGAAATAAGGAAAGAGCGGCGATATTGTGCCTTCTGAAACCATCTCTTGTAATTGTCTGTATTCGAATACCTTTTAAACTAGCATTGCTCAAGGGTTTTTATAGTTTCCTTTTTAAACAGGGTCCCAAGTATCCGCTCCCACAAGGAACTTGTACTGCTACTTTGTGAAGATTATGTTGTTGAAAATAAGTGCCCTAGAACATTCTGAACAGGATTAGAGACATGTGTAATTCTCCCAAGTTTAACTAGCGTTTGGTGTGAAATCTTTATTAAAATGTGTTTGTAATATGTCTTGTGTGTTGGCCACGTGAAGGTTCAATTTACAAGACAATTTATAATTTAATAATACCAAAGTAATTAATGAAATATTCAGTGACAAATTTAAATGAGTAACACACATAGTCAGTGCACTATATGAAAGGTTGTGTAAGAGTCTAGTTTGCATTCAGTTGTATTTGATGAAAATAATGACACCATATTTTAAAGATGTATGTATAAGAATGCTGAGTTAAGGCTGAGCATTTAATCTTAAATTTTGGAATTTCCTGACTTATGAATGCTTGTTTTTTCAGCCTTAAAGTTCATTAACAGTGCATGCAAAAATTGCCTTTTTGCAACTAAGATGTTATATAATCCAAGGAAAACTAAAACGGAGTAGATTGCATTGACTAATTACTTGGTAGGTTTCTTAATAAAGTGGTTTTTAAGGTACCTGAGTGTTAAATGTTATGTCCCAGTGAATTTTTATTTTCTTTACACTCCCCAGTGAACTTTTATTTTCTTTACACTGCTACAACTGAAATGTCTGTTTATAGCAACAACAGTAAAAAAAAAAATAAATACATAAATAAAAAATAAATCCTGATCTGACACATTGTATGAAAAGTTTAACTCTGGAGTGTTAATATATTAGTTTTTTAAACTGAGAACAAATGTGTGTGTGCTGGCATACCTTTATGTATAGTGGGAATAAGTGTTACAAGAAAGCAGATAATATATCTATAACTTGTTTGGACAGGTTCAGGGCTTCTCCTGTGAATGACATATTTTGCCAGTCACTGCCAGGATCCCCACTTAAACCCCATAATCTGGAACAGCTGGAGCAACAACAAGAAATGCTGAAGATGCCTTTTAGAAGGATTAAGGAGGTAGGAGTTTTGTAATTTTAAACTGGAAAATACAGCTTTTTAATTTTCCTTATTACAGTACTTGCAGCCTTAAATTTACAGCAACTGTTTATATCCCTGATTGTCACTCTGCACAATTATATTGATCTTTCAGGTAGCCTGTGGCAAACCAGCAGGAATTGTCAATAGCTGCAGTCATATTAAAAAAGAAACAAACAAACAAAAAAACAACTCTAGATTAAAGTTAGGGCTACTAGTCTGTAACCACCAAATCTCCTATTACTTTTTGATCTTTTCTGTTGATTCAGCTGTTCTTAGATGCAAGTGTTTAATGCACAAAGCCGTGAAATAAATGGCTGACCTATTAAGTTCTTGCACATTTATCAGCTGCGTGTCTCATTTGATATTTATTTTAATACTTGTTACTTTCTAACATGCAGTTATGTGTTTAGTAGAGATATGTAGACTCTAAATATGTCTGAATTTTAATTTCAGGAAGAAATACATTCAACAAAAGAAGAGAAATTTTCCTCCATCCATAAGCCAGTTGCTGTTGGATCCCAACAGTTGGTAACTGTTGGAACAACACACATCTCCAGACTGACTGATGACCAACTCATAAAGGAGTTTCTTAGTGGTTCTTACTGCTTCCATGGGGTGAGAAATAAACTGTATACAACTGCATTTATTAAATCCATATTTGTTTCACGTTTCAATTTTCCTTTGTGGACTTGGATAGCTGAAAAATTTCTGTAACTCAGACCTGCTGTGTTTCTCACATCAGTGTTTTTCTCACAGTAATTTGCCAGTTACTAGAGCTTGACCTGAAGGTATTATCTTCACTAAATTCAAAAGCTAACTTAATTTTTTGTTTTTGTTATTTCCAGTCTGAAACTCTAGTAGAATAATTCTATCAAATGTGATACTTCTTTAAGATGAAGTGAAAGACCATGTTGTGTCTGAGAAGATGATAGGTTTATTCTTTGAAGACCACGGTGAAAGTCATTTCGTATCTTTCAAGTGGCTAGCCAGAATGCCCTCTTCAGAAGTGACATTTCCCACCTCTGATCTTTAGAAAGGTTTCTGAACAGACCTTAGTCTTTTTGTCTTGCTTGTCCACTTGTGTCATAAACAGATAGTTAAGGGTTAATGTCTCTTTTACCTGTAAAGGGTTACAAGCAGGGAACTGGAACACCTGACCAGAGGACCAATTAGGAGACAAGATACTTTAAATCTGGGTGGAGGGAAGCTTTTGTGTGTGTGCTTTGTCCGTTGTGTGTTCTTCTTTCGGGGGGTATGAGAGAGACCAGACATTACTACAGGCTCTCTAAGTTTCTGTTCAAATAGTAAGTAAGAACAGGCGGTTTTAGTCTTTTTGATTGTTTTTCTCTATTTGCAAGTGTGGATCTGGCTGGTTAACTTTTATATGTGTAGTTGCTGGGAATATTTTGATTTGTATTGGTACTGGGGGAAAAGTTTCTCTCTAGTGTCTGTAAGCTATAGGACCCTGTAATATTTACATCTTGAAGTTACAGAGATAATTCTTTACTTTTTCCTTTCTTTTATTAAAAGATTTCTTTTAAGAGAACCTGATTAATTTTTTCCTTGTTTCCCTTGTTTAATCCCAGGGGATTGGGTTTAAACTCACCAGGACTGGTGGGGGAGACGGGAGGGGGGAGAGGTGGAATCTCTCTGTTTTCCTTGAATCTGTTTGCCTCTTTGTGGAAGGGAAGGGACATGCTTCTCTGTGTTGTGATTTAAAGAGTTTAGATCAGTAGTCTCTCAGGGTAGCCCAGGGAGGGAAAGTCTGGGAGGGGGAAAGGAGGGTGGAATGGTTTATTTCTCCTTGTTTTAAGAACCCAAGGGATTTGGGTTCTTGGGGTCCCCAGGGAAGGTTCGGTAGATCAGAGTGTCCCAAAACACTATATTTTTGGGTGGTGGCAGTGCTATCAGATCTAAGCAGGTAATTAAGCTTAGAGGATTCATGCTAGTATCTCATTTTCTGAACTCTAAGGTTCAGATCTGGGAAGGAATACTATGACAACTTGGATCAAAATATAAAGTTAAATGACTCATAGACTCTAAGGTCAGAAGGGACCAATATGATCATCTAGTCTGACCTCCTGCACAAAGCAGGCCTAGAATCCTACCTATCCACTTCTGTAACAAACCCCTAACCTATGTCTGAGTTATTGAAGTCTTCAAATTGTGGTTTGAAAACCTCAAGCTGCAGAGAATCCACCAGCATGTGACCCATGCCCCACGCTCCAGAGGAAGGCGAAAAACCTCCAGGGCCCCTGCTGTACTTGATAAGAATTTGTCCACTTTCTAAAAGCCACAGTTCTGTACTGATTTGTTAAATGTTTTAATGGTGTTCTTAGTTGATAAATTATTGCTTTAACAGAATTGAAATAAGAAATCTTTGTAGGAAGTGGAACAAGAGTCTTCAGTAATCTTACTAAAGGATCTCTTTAGCATTTCAGATTAAGTCCAAATGAAGTTCAGTCTTCTGTAGTGAAGCATGGATGGTGAGATAAGTGAGTATGGAGTGTATTAAGGAGGGAAGTCTTAAACACTGCTTTTGGAGAATGAAATTCTCCAAATTTAGAGATTGGAAGGAAAGTTAGAGATTGGAAGGAAAAGTAGGAATGTGAAACCTGAGAGAGAACTTTCTCTCTCTTTTGATTCTCCCTCATAAAATAGGAAATAATGGGTAGCCAAGATTGGAAAAGAGGTCAGGAAGACAAAGAAATTGGGAGGGTAGGTAGCAGAGAGACGGAATCTGTGCCTACTGCTGTGTCTGAAATAGGAGGAAATACAAAAAAGGTTCAGGAAAAAGACCGAAGGAACACATTGTATTGGATACTTGCAACTTTACAGAAGTTCATACGTAGATGGTGTCGTTGGTGGCAAATAATCTATATAAAGCAATGATACTCCATATTACACAGTTATGAAGCTACAATAGGATAGATGAGAAAAAAATGTATTTCACATTATTTGAACTCTGTTCCCATTTATTTTTTCAGGGTGTTGGTTGGTGGAAGTATGAATTCTGCTATGGCAAATATGTACATCAGTATCATGAGGTATGTTAAATAGCAGTTGCAGTCTTCTGCCACTAGATGGCTAACAGTTGCTTTTATGAATGTGCTCATGAGCTGGGGCAATTGAAATCCATTGGTAAAGAAAATGACAGTTGCACGTTTCTGCAGACTTTGCTCCAATCCTTACTATTTAACTGTCAATAGAAGTGATGTTGTGACAGATGCCTTAGAATAAGTGAAAATAGTCTTTCTGTTTCAAAGGTTGGTTTTGCAGTATCAATTGATGTATTTTTGTCTTGCAGACTTAAATGGAAATTAATTTTAGTATACAAACTTGGAAGTACAATGAGTGTTTTAATGCCAAAATTAACCATTTAATTTCTGGTCATAATACCAGAAATGTCAAGCTAATATGCTCCTCCATTGTATTTGTCAGATGATCCATTTACATCAGTGGTCCCCAACCTTTTTGTGGCAAGTAGCACATTAATGTTTTCAGAAGAGTGTAGTGGGCGCCAACAATTTTTCAAGGCTTATTTTGTATTTGTACATTAAATAATACGAAAAACATCACATTTAATAGTCTTCCCACTCTGGGTTGAAATAATACATATGTTGTCTCTTATTTGAACCACTCATTTTGGAGCAAAATGTTTAAAAAAAATAATAAATTGCAAAGCACAAGAAAACAGCAGTATCAGTGTAGGAAGAATACTCACATACAGGGCTGTTTCCAGGCACCAGTGGAGCAAGCAGGTGCCTGTATCAGCATATGCTATAAGGCAGCATTCGGTCCATTCTGCAGAGGCGGAGTGTGTTTTTTTGGGGTTTTTTTGGCGGCAGTTCTGGGCAGTGCAGGGAGAAGCCTGAGAGAAACTGTGCAGCCTGCAACCCCAGAGTACTCTGTCCCCAGCAGGCGGGGGACCCTCATATCTCCCCCCTTCTGGGCACTTCGGGAGCCCCGCGCCTGCTGGAGACAGAGAACACGGGCACCTGCAGCCCTGGAGTTCTCTGTGCCCAGCAGGCACGGGGCCATGGCTTCTCTCCAGTCCCGGAGTTCTCTATGCCTGGCAGGTGCGGGACCACGGCTTCTCTTCTTGAAGCCAGAAAGAAGCTGCAGCCCTGGAGTTCTCTGTCCCCGGCAACCGGAGGGTCGTGGCTTCTTTCCCCTGCTGAGCACTAGGCGAGTGCACATAAATGCCCCGGCAGGCGCCATGGCGCCCGCGGGCACCGCGTTGGGGACCACAGATTTACATGGACAGACTATAGGAATAAAGCTATAGGCTTAATATACTCTCATTTTCACTAGCTAACTGAGATGGTATTACTATTTCCCCACTTCCTTATTCATGTCAAAAATATTAGACTCCTTTGGTATGTCTTATAGGATTTTCAGTGTTTTTCTATAAAACTGGGTTCACCCCACACTTATGCTTTAAATTTGTGAATGGCAAGAGTATAAGTGCAGGGATTACATGCTGCTTCAGGAACATTAATTTATGTGCAGATGTCCACCACGCACAGAGGGTGTAGTATGTCACTTGATACTGACTCCTCCCACTTTTAACCCAGGGAAGCCCTTCTCCTGGGGGAGGGAAGAGCACTATTCCCTTATGTCCCTTCCCTTCCCCTGGGCTGAGTCCGCATCAGTCATGAAAACAGAGGGGATCATTTTGTCCTAAAGGTTTGTACAATCTCTTTTTTGAAAGTGACAATATTTTTGAGATGATGTGAGTCCAAGCAGAATTCCTTTCTCTTTTGTCCCCAGTTCACTTGTCAAAGCACATATTTCACTGTTCGGTCCTGCTTGAGCTCACATTGCTAAAATCAGCTACTGTGTTTTGGATTTTAGGAAAAGAACTAATTTTACAAACTGTGCAGCATGTTTTCCTTGTATTTCTTAGCTCTGGTTGAAGTCCTTAGTGTTCATTCTCATCATCTTCTCTAGTGGTAATGGAACCTGGATGGCTGCCTTTTAAGATGTATAAGAAATATAATCTGGGCCAATGTATAAGAAATATAATCTCTACCAAGCTCTTTGCTGTGGGTTTTTTGGGGAGAGAGTGTCCAGGAGAAATGTGGCAATAAGTATGGTAAATTTGACGAAAAGAGAGGAATTTAGCCTCTAATTTACAATCAAGCTATAGGAAATGTTCTTTTCACCATATCCGCATTCTATATACCAATATATAAAAAACTTTTTAGGGCTTGTCTACACAAACAGTTTCAGCCAACCTTGAGTGTGATTCTGCTCCACACTAACCTGCTGCACACTAGCTGTCCATACAGAGCCTGCTGATGTGAATTAAGAGTTCAGTAGTGCACTTTGATCTAGTCCCATTTCAAAGCAAACTAGGCTATGTCTACACTTAAAATGTTACAGCTATGTTGCTGTAACACCTCAGTGTAGACTCTTATTACAATGGGGTTCTCCCATTGCTCTGGTAAATCAGTCTCCCTAAAAGGTGGAAGGTAGCTCAACAGAAGAATTCTTCCTTCAGTCTAGCACTTTCTACATGGATGTAACTGTGTCAGTCTAATTTTCTAGTGTAGACCAGCCCCTAGATCAAAACTCACTCACTGTTAATGCATCTCAGTAGGGTCCACGTGAACAGTTAGGACACTGCAGGCTAATGTGAGGTAGATTCTCAGCCTAGCTTGCCATGAACTAAATGTTCGTGTAGAACAAGCGCATAGGCTATGTATTTTAACCAGGCAAAACTCCTGACTTCAGTGGGAGAAATTTTATGTCAAGCTGGCACAATTTTAGTTTATGCAATGAAATGCAGGCACTGCCATTAATCAGCATCAGAAGTGTTCAAAACTCAAAGTCTCTTGCTATAGGACAGCTCTTCTGGCTGTTGAGGCACACTTGTAAGCTATTGTCGTAAGTAAATGATGCTCGCATAGCTGCTCCTGATTGCAGTAACAATGTGTAGCCAACAATTAGTTGATGATAAAATTTCGGATTATTAAAAATTTGACTCCCTAATACTACTCATCTTTAAAATGATCTCTCTGCAGCAAACTCATGATACAAGATTTTTATCATTGTTTCTTCTTATTTTAGGATAAGGAAAGTGGCAAAACTTCTGTAGTTGTTGGTACCTGGAACAAAGAAGAACACATTGAATGGGCCAAGAAGAATGTTGCTAGAGCTTATCACCTCCGAAAAGATGGTATGCAGACAGTTAGGTAAGGGTACAGTCAATTCAATTTTTGGCTGGATAAACCTTAGGTAACATGTTGAAAAAAATGAGCTTGTCATTTCAGTGCAGCATATTTGAATTGCTGTTCAAAAACCATTTACGTATTGAGAAACGATTCTTAGCACATCGGTTGAGAACATCTTACTTTCCTTTCTGAATGGAAAATGTTGCATTTTAAAAACAGAAAATTAGATTCTCATCCTCGCCCTTTAAAATAACTTACATAAATTGTGGCATTTGAACTTATAACTAGTTTGAAAACAGTTTAATTTAGTACTAAATTTGTCTTGCATAAAATTTTCAAATCACTTACATGATGTAGACACTTATGGGGTAAAATTTTGAAAAGCTTTAGCTTCATGTTGCTATTGCCTTTAAGGTTTTCACTGAGGTTGTGTTCTGTGGCACACATAATTTGTTTTAATTTGATGGGGAAAGTTTTTTAAATCTTTGGATGAATTGCCTCATGAAAACTGTAATAAAGTTGTAAAGTTAATATTTCTCGTATTGAGTGCTTAGAGCCAGTAATGATTAGAGCAATCAAGTCCCCTCCACCAGAACCACTGGTTGTCATCCGAGTGCTAGAATTGGTTTCATATTTACTGCTGCAGAGGAAGGGAAAGGGAGAGGCTTAAAGCTGTAGGCTAAGGGCTTGTCTGCATGACCCCACAGTTTGGACTATGGCCATGTGTTAACACAAACCTAGGTATCTTACTTTGCACCAGCAGCATCCACCCAGAGAATTTATAGCCGAGCAGGCTACTGCACACTGCAGTTTACACCCCCACTGCCCAAACTGCAGGGCTGTGTAAACTATAGTCTAATCAATACAGTAAACTATCAGAGTATTGTGACAGACCCAAACCAGTGGGGTACAAGAGTCTGGTAGAGGGCAAATATACTGGTCACTGGGTGAGTAGTTTTCTGTTCCCTGAGTGACCAGAGCAGGGGCAGCACTAGAGTAATCAGGAACCTGCTAGAACCAATTAAGGCAGACAGGCTGATTAGAACACCTGAAGCCAATCAAGACAGGCTAATCAGAGCACCTGGGTTCAAAAAGGAGCTCACTCCAGTCAGGAAGGGAGGAGCTAGAGGAGAGGAAGTGTGTGTGAGGAGCTGGGAGCAAGAGGCACTAGGAGCTGAGAGTAAGAGGCTGTGCTACTGGAGGACTAAGGAGTACAAGCGTTATCAGACACCAGGAGGAAGGTCTTGTGGTGAGGATAAAGAAGGTGTTTGGAGGAGGCCATGGGAAAGTAGCCCAGGGAGTTGTAGCTGTCATGCTGCTGTTACAGGAGGCACTATAGACAGCTGCAATCCATAGGGCCCTGGGCCAGAACCCGGAGTAGAGGGCGGGCCCAGGTTCCCCCCAAACCTCCCAACTCCTGATCAGACACAGGAGAAGTTGACCCAGACTGTGGGGAAGATTACCGAGGTGAGCAAATCTGCCAAATAAGTGCAGGACCCACCAAAGTAGAGGAGGAACTTTGTCACAGTATGTTGAATAAGACACTCATTTCACTTAAAATACAGAAGAAGCTATTTATAATTCAACATCTGTCCCTTGGGTGTGATGCAAGGAGAATAGTATTGTTAATCACAGTCATATCTGCTTCTATAGAAGTAGACAAATTAAATGTAATTTGTCAGTGTTTTCTTCCCTTTTTCTGTTTCCTCATGTAGATTTAAGTTTCTCGCGTTTGAGAGGGTGGGAGTCTTTGAAAGGTCTCATTACTCAACTCACAGCTTGCTTTTGGTATTTAAGGTGATAATGTTGTCTGAGTGTTCAAATTCTTGTCTAATTTCAAACCTTTCTGGCAGAGTGGTATCTCATTTCTATGGAAATGGAGATGTTTGTGACTTAACTGACAAGCCAAGGCAGGTGACTGTGAAATTGAAGTAAGTTACACTCTTAAGTAAACCATCTAGTCATACGTTTTGTCTCTTCACCCATTACTAGAGTTCTCTGGTTTTTAGAATACTTACTCAAATCATTCCTATTTTTAGGTGTAAAGAATCTGATTCCCCTCATGCAGTAACAGTATACATGCTGGAGCCTCACTCGTGTCAATACATTCTCGGGGTATGTAAATATAAACACTTGAATTCACTCAGCCCACAGTCTCTTTCTAGCTAATAGGATTTCTCAAGGTGCAGGACTTCAGTTAGAGAAATTATGCATATTCAGTTTTGACGCGGCCTTTTTAACTAGCGTCTGCCAGAGATTTAAAGCTACACTAAACAGATTTTTACTTAACAGAACCAAAGTTTCTGCTATATAGGTTGATGACTCCACCACTACCACTGGAAGCACTGCAGAAATTTGTGCTTTTTGGTCCTTGTTGCTTTTGTAGAGTTAGTGATGTAGTTAACCATTGCAAGTGAAACATAGAACCCTACCTTATGTGATAGTTGGTAAGCATAGGACCAGATTTTCAGATATTTGAAAACAAAACGTGTGTATTTGTAAAGGTAGTGTCTGCACATGATAGCTTGAGCTCTTAAATTGATCTTATTTTAATACATTGTAGGTAACCTTCAATAAAGCATTCAGAAGAAAATTTTAAAATAGTTCTAAATCATAAACATTTTAAGCCTGGAAAAAACTACATCTCAGATACTTTTTCATTTGCTGTGTGAGGCATTCAGCATATTATTAAGCTAGTGGGATTTTAATACTTCCAGCCTCTAAATGAAAACTGATTTGATTTGATCAGGGCCCCGACAAATATGGCTCAATATTGTTTTTCTGAAAATACCAGTTAGGCTCATTCTGGTTGAATGAGTGCACTCTTTGGTATGAGGGAAGATGGCCTAAAGTTAGAGATGGAGATCTAGTTCCCTTAGGACATTTTAAATGTATCCCTATATAGTTGAATTCCATCTCATGAAAAAAATTCTAACATCAGAGTACAAGAGGTTGATGCTCAAATTATTACATAAAATAAAAATTAAATTACAATAACTCAGTCATCTAGAATGTTCTCTAAAGTAATCTATTTTTAAGCAATTGTAACAAATCTCATTTTCTTAATGAACTGGAAATAACCTCTTCTAGTATCAGGACAGAATACTGTGGTCCATTGTCTATGCCCAGCTAGAATGCATGAATGCTCTCAGAGCTGCTCCTGAATCACACAGAGAAAGGCACCAGCCAAATGCCCTCAACTCCCAGCCTGGTACGTCAGGAACGTACCTGCTTGAACAGTACAAATTTATTAATTGATTCACCACTTCATCAATGGAAAGTGAATACACACCAGCCTTTATAAACCTGAGCAAGCACCCTTACCAAACACTTCAGGCAAACTCATTGATAAAGATAAACAGTTAAACAGATTTATTGGCTACAAAAGATAGATTTTAAGTGATTATAAGTGATAGGCAAAAAGTCAGAGTTAGTTACCAAAATCAAATAAAATCTAAGCATGCAGTCTAAACTCTCAACCCTATTAGACTGGGCAACATCTAGATTAAGCAGTTTTTCTCACCCCTCTGCAGTCCTTAATATACAGATTAGTCCCTTAAACCTGGCCAGTCTCCTCTGTTGAAGTCTTCAGTCTTCTTCTGAGTGTCTTTGTTGGATTAGGAGAAAGGCCAAACATAGGGCCCTGTGTGCTGTTTTATATCCTCAGTCCCATGTGCTTGGACAACACAAGTCCAGGCATGTCTGGGGGCATTGCTGAGTCCCCAGGCAAGGTTGAGCAGTTCCCCTGGTATGGCCTCATGCAGGTGAGTGATTTAATTGTAGCTCCTCTGCTGGACAATGGCTGGTGATGTCTGTTCAGCAGCACCCACCTGGGTGTTGGTTATCTCCCTTGTCATTGTCTCTGGAGAGTTAGTATCTGGGTGCCTCCCAAACCCACAGCATATTTTAGTGACAACCCTACAACATTCTCATAACTTCATACGCATTAATGATATACATATTTAGATAGAAAACATGACTTTCAGCAGATCATAACCTTTCCCCTGATACGTCACATGGCATGCTTTATATGCAATATCACAATGGTACATAAATAAGGAATGGGGGGCTTTATAGGATGCTCCCCCAAGATATAGAATGTCTCACAAACTTGCCCTCTGTTTCTCAAGAGAAGGGAGGTTGCGTTATGGTAAGTGCCTGTAACTGTTTTCAGACTTGCGTAGATCACCACTTGAGCTGTGAACTAAAAGTACTAAAGCTTTTTAGAACCTTCTGATCCCAGAGTGGAATACTTTGCATTCTAGAGGTGTCAGATGTGGGGTCAGGTGCTTTTTGTTGAGGAAAAACATAGAATTTTGCTGTTACCAGATCTCCTACCAAGCCATCACCCTTTCTTTAGCCAACTCTTTAACTCACTCAGAAGTTACTTATCAACTTTCAAAAAGTCATTCCTACCAGTGGATTTCAGTGTGTTCTGTCTTATGTGGCTCTCAGACATTAAGTTTTTGAAGGCATACTCCTTTTGTGAACTCTTGCACTGAGTACACAATTGGCGCTAAGCGATAGTGGTCCCTTTGTCAATTTGCATTTGTTTTGAGAGAGTTAAGGCTACTTTGATTTAATTATTGTACATAAAAAACTGTGTACTTACAGATTTCACAAATACAAATAACTATCCAAAAAAGTTACAAAAACTGTGATGCCCAAATTACTTTCTTATGCATTTTCTTTTGTAAACACTTGACAACATTGTGTTTCAAAGTACCTGACATTTGGTGGGTTGGTTTGTTTGTTTTTGTTCAGGTGGAATCTCCAGTCATCTGCAAGATCTTGGATACAGCGGATGAAAATGGGCTCCTTTCAGTGCCCAATTGAAAGGATAATACAGTCTATGAATCAGACTCAGAGAGAACCAAGAGATACTCACCAGCCAACCTTGCCAGCAGAAAAATATTGGAAGGAGGGACTCATAAACCACTTTGTGTATATCTATATGTATATAAGAGATTGATAAACTTTTAAAAATTAAAATATTGTCTTGCACCTTTAATTTTAACTGAGTATTGAAAGTTCTACATAGATATTGTAGGACATCTTCCTCTGTAAGGTGTAAGTCATCAACTTTACTTCTGGAAAAACAAAAAACCCTCAAATGAGCAAGGTCCCACTCCAGCTAAAGAGTTCAACTGCTAATCTTTAAAGAGAAGAGACTAAAAACTGCCATCTTGCCTCAGGGCTTATAAATAAATAAATAATGGAGATATACCTATCTCCTAGAACTAGAAGGGACCTTAAAGGGTCATTGAGTCGAGCCCCCTGCCTTCACTAGCAGGACCAAGTACTGATTTTGCCCCACATTCCCTGAGTGGCCCTCTCAAGGATTGACTCACAGCCCTGGGTTTAGCAGGCCAATGCTCAAGCCACTGAGCAATCCCTCCCCCCGCCCCACCCCACAGCCTCTAATAATTTAGCACCTGTGGTTTTGTCCTCTTGTAATGTGAAAAGGCAAAATACAAGTTTAGCTCCTGTGTTGTCTCAGTTTTTAACCGTTGAACTGCATTTTTATCATAGTCCTCTTCCATGTTATCTTTTCCTCCAACTTTTATGTCAGCCTTCATTAATTTTTTCAGCCTGGGCTGCCCTCCAGGATCTGTTTCTATTTTTACAGCTATCTATTGCACAGCATTTCTGCTGAGGGGGGAAGTATTATTCCCCATTTTACACAGGGGAAACTGAGCAACCACAGTTGAGAGATCTGGAGACATAGCAAGTCTGTGACAAATCACTGAACAGAACACAGCCTTCTAATCTCTGCTTGTATGAGTTTAAACTGTGATTAATGCTCCTGGTCATCATTCCAATACATATGGGGGCTTGAAGGATTATCATTGCACTAACCTTCCGACCCTCTTACTGAAGGATACAAAATGGCAGCCACGTCATTTGTTCCTGTCATTCCTACAGCATCATTTAGACCTTTGAGAGGTCACCTGAATTACTAAAGTGAATGTGTGGCAACTTCATATGAATGTTGAATTATGAATTTCTAGAAGTAAATTGAAATAGGCTTTGGACTATTTAGCCTAACTTAGAACTATGTATTTGGTATCTAACATTGTTATGACTGAACTGCTGACTTTCATAGAAACATAAGACTCAAAGGAACTTCAGCAGATCATCTAGTTTAGTCCCATATACTGAGACAAGAGTAAGTAGGCCATCCCTGACCGATGTTAGTCTAACCTGTTCTTAAACCTCCCATCAGAGATTCCACAACCTCCCTAGGTAATTTGTTACAGTGCTTAACTACCCTTACACTTAGGATGTTTTTGCTAATGTCTAAACAAAATCTTCCTTGTTGCAATTTAGGCCCATTACTTCTTGTCCTGTCCTCAGTGGATAGGGAGAACAATTTATCACCCTCCTTTTTGTAATCTTTTACATACTTACAGACTTATGTTCCCCCTCAGTCTTCTCTTCTCCAGACTAAACAAATCCAGTTTTTTCAATCTTTCCTTGTAGGTCATGTTTTCTAAACCTTGAATAATTTTTTTGCTCTCCTCTGGACTTTCTCCAATTAGTTCACAAAGTATGGTCCTCAGAACTGGACACAGTACAGTATTCCAGTTGAGACCTTATCAATGCTGAGTAGAGTGGAAGAATTATGTCTGATGTCTTGCTTACAACACCCCTGCTCATACATCCCAGAATAATGTTCTCTTTTTTGCAACAGTATTACATAGTTGAGACATACTTAGTTTGAGATGTTCTGTAACCCCCAGTTACTTCCAATTTTGTATTTGTGCAATTGATTATTTCTTCTTAGGTGCAGGACTTTGCATTTGTTCTTACTGAACTTCATCCTTTTATTTCAGACCATGTCTCCAGTTTGTCAAGATCATTCTGATACTGTTCTCTAAAGCACTTGGAACCCCTCCCATCTTGGTATCATCCGCAAACTTTATATTCTGTATGCCATTATCCAAATCATTTATGAAGATATTAAATAGAACAGGACCTAGAACAGATCTCTTGCAGGACCCCACTCGATGTGCCCTTCACCTTGATTGTGAACTGTTTTAATAACTTGCTCTGAGTATGATTTTTCCAAACAGCTGTTCACTAACCTTACAGTAGGCTTGGCTAGGCTAGATTTCCCTAGATTGCTTTTGAGAAGGCCGTGTGAGACAGTATCTAAAGTCTGACTAAAGTCAAGATATCACATCTACTGTTCTCTTCCCCCCCACCCCCCATCCACAAGGCTTGTTATCCTGTCAAAGCAGGATATTAGGTTGGTTTGACATTTGTTCTTGACAAATTCATGTTGAATATTACTTATCACCTTTTCTTCTAGGTGCTTACAAAATTGATTATTTGCACCATTATCTTTCTGGGTACTAAAGTTAAGCTGACTGGTCTATAATTCCCTGGGTTGTCCTTATTCCCCTTTTTATAGTAGGTACTATATTTGCCCTTTTTCTGTCTTCTGGGATCTCCCATCCTCCATGAGTTCTCAAGGATAACTGCTAATGCTTGAGAAATCTTTTCAGCCAACTCCTTAAGTATTTTAGGGGCTTTGGATCAGCTTGCTTATAATAAACTGTTAAACTAAAAAGCTGCTGCTTCTTTTGGGAGTTTTACTTGTACCTAATTTAATTCCTGCAGGAAACAGATCATCTGTTACAGGATTTAAATGAAGAATCCATAAAATAGATGGCAGAGCTTGTAAGTAGCTACCCTCGTGCTAGTGTGCCAAACACCCCAAGGTTAGGGGAAAGCTAAAAATATGTATACGTTGCTATCAGATCACTAAAAATGAGGCATTATAGTGAAAAGATATAGCAGATTTCCAGATGAAATCACTAGCATAGTAATTTGACACAGTTGTAAGCTTCTGAGGCCTTTGAATTTATATTATTGGAAGAGGAGGGGATTAAAGGTTTGTTTGGGGGTTTTTGCAACAATGTTCATGCAAACTTTATATGCCAGTCTAAAATCTACTATTACACCTTTTAACAGGATCGTGAGGAAAAAACTAAGCTGTTTTACTCATGCATTCATTTTTTGGGTGGGGGGAAGGGAGGAGCACTCCCTCTCTTGTGAGCTGGTACAATTTTGCTAGGCTGTATTAAAGTGAATTTAGCACCTGTGGAATATGCTGTGCTGCCAAAACTAGAAATGAAGTAATCCATCAGTAATAGTACATGCTTGCTAACAGTCCCTTGCCCATATGCCTCAGCACTGACAGAGACCACCTTTAGGCCTAAATGAACAATTTTGGCTCTGTGCCCATGTAATCATTGGATCTGTAGTGAGACTGTCAACAAGTGTGCCCACACTAATTATAGTATTTGTTGTGGACAGGTAAAAATTTATAAAATATTGCAATATAAACAAAGCATTTTCCAAACACTTTCAATGAGCCAATCCCCCTTCCCCAACTGACTTTAAAATATTAATTGTGACATACCTACAACATAGTTAAAACACCCTGATCCAAAAAAGAAATTGGTGGGGAAAACACCGGAGAACACTGGCAATAGTTACTTGTATCTAAGGGCTTGTCTACACTGAGCAGTAAGGTAATGGTGGTGTGCTGCATGTTTAGCCCAGGTAGTGCACACGAGCAAGGTCTAATGGTTCCTAGTGTGCTTTAGCGTAATGATGGTTGAGTTGGTATTATGTTAAAGCACGCGAGGGAACATTACAGTATATAGAACGAGCCTTGGAAGAGTCAGGATGTCTACATGAAACCCACATTGCCAAAAATAAACTCTGAAATTAAATTTATAAACCCAAACAAGCAGAAGCCCTAGACATACTTAAAATGCTCTAGTGTGCAAACAAACAATTTCAGGTTTGGTTGGTTCTGACAGACTGAGCAGGATTGACCAGCATTTCTCAATGGTTCAAACAAAGCACCCACATGCTTCTTGTTTCCTACAGATACTGTGCAAAGTGTATTTTGAGTTTATCACATGCATTGCCCTACTGAAACTTACCTTTCTTTTAATGCCTGATCAGTGGCACAGTACCCTGTAGTAACTGAAGCAGAACTAATGGGCTGGTTTCCTTTTGGAATATCATGAGAATAACTAATTTTGCCACATCCCAGATGTCTGCAGTTTTCTAAAGATGGAAAAAGCAGGGTGTGGACGTGCATCCAACTTAGATGTCACTTCAGTTTTGAGTCCTTTCTCTTTGTCACTGCCTTGTGCGTTGTGACCCACCTGATATGGGTGCTGCAGGCTCCCTTCTCCATCAATCACAATGTTACTAGAGAGAAGGGTAGAAAAATAATTTCTACCCAGATGTAAAGAGGTTTTTTGAAGTTATATTTTATTGTCTTCATAAAAAGTAGATGGAGTAGGAAACATCACATCACAAATGATGTACAAAAGCCAGGAGGGTTTTTAAAAAGGGAAACTTGTTTTACAAGTCATCTGATAAATAGCAATTTTATTTTTTATTGTTTTTGCACAAACTGCTGCTGTTAAAACAAGATAGCAAAAAAATTATCAAGAAATACAGTCTGCCATTTAGATGAGAGATTAGCCTAGTCTCAGAAATGGTCACAGTACCCTTTAGCTCGGTTCTTACCAGTGACTCCTATATTCAGTACCTAGACACTATTTTACTGTTGTCATCCAATTCCATTCACACCCACCCACATTTGTGTATGACAACCAGAAGTAGACACTACCCTGACCCTTGAGAAGCTGTTTTATGTCTGTCAAGGCTAATTCCCCACTCTGGCACGTCAAGTGCAGAAGGTGGGGGCCTGCAAGAATTCTAAAAATTAATACTGGCTACTCCAGGCTTGTATTAAAACTCCCAAAGTCACAGCTTTTCTCGGACCTTGGATTGGTAGATGCTGCCACCACTCAAGTGCAGAACCCCTCTGAGAGCCCAGGAAGGTGCACTTGGGAATTCCTTCTTCTGAGGTACCTCCAAGCCCTTTCACCCCTCACTGCAGGGAAGAGCAGAGAAAGAGGAGGGGAAAAAAGGAAATCAGCTCTTGCCACCAGCTAATTAAACATGTGCACAAACCTCTTAAGACACAAAAATCCAATTCTGTTCTTACCAAAGAAATTAATAAAAAAGTACATCTGAGAACTCAGGCTATTGCTAGATTTCAGAAGAGCAACTACAAGGATTAAGCACCAAGAATAGCTTTCTTGTCCAGCGTAAAGGTTACAAGCAAAACAAAAGTGCCTAGGGTTAGCACAGAGGAATCCACTCCACAAGCCATAACAAAATAAAAGGGATAAATCTAATCGTATCTTCCTAGACATTTCCTGATCTAGTTACATATCTCAGGTTTTAAATGAGTAGTTTCTAGGTATGATATTGATGACTTTTTCATAACTGGTCCAAGTTTCTTACAGCATAGCTGCTACCCTGTCCACCTCTCCCCTGGAGAGCAACAGACAGACAAAAGGGGAGACTTTCAATTTTAGAGTTCTAGCCTTCTCATTGGCTCTTTTGGCCAGGTACCCACTCACTTCCTTTTACCTGTGCATAGCAGTGAGACTTTTTAACCCTTTACAGGTAGAGCAATTAGAGAACAGCTACTAAAAGGGATTTTATAGCTGCTGGCTGGCTGGGTGTCTGTAAAAGGGAGCTTCCCCCTCTCCCCCACACACACACACTTTATCATAATGTCATACCACTTTATCAGTAAACCAGCCTCAAAGGATCTAGGAGGTTCAGCCCAGTGTAAGGGTGGCATAAAACATGCAGATGTTTATATACCTCTCCCCATCCCTACTGCCAGTGTTGTAGAGAAAGAGGGTATGGGCAGGATACCAGGCCAATCCTGGGTTATATTTTTAGCTTCTTGTGGGCAGTGTAGAACAGTATAAATTAGATCGGTCAAATATATGTTTAGATGCAAATGAGTGGCCTGATTTTTCAGAAGCACCAAAAAATGCCACTCTAGACAAAGGGTACAGCAGGTACAGAGCAGGTTCCTGTTATTTAGACACCTGAGAATGGATTTAAGGGCCTAACTTTAGGCACCCAGGTTTGATAGCCTTAGTCCATAGTAAATGCACCACCAAACATGCTATGTACACACAGTGGCCAGTCTCAAATGCAAGTCTACAGATAGATGTACCTTATAAGGGATACTATTATGTACTTCCTATTAAACTGCACACTTACTCTTCCTTAAGAATGGGTAAGTACTTTACCAAACAAATTCTGTCAGCAGATGAATACACTAATTTTTTTCCATTTGCATATATCTTACATGAAGAGAATTAGATGCCAACAATCAAGATGATTCAAAAATTCAAGTCAGTGCAGCAGCATTAACAATCCTGTGATGTAATATGTATTGCATTACATTTGACAAGAATGTGTCTATTTATTAGGTGGGCTGTGTAAGATTTTTGCTTTTATGTGCTAGGGTTTTGTAACCAATGACAGGCAAGTGCCACATCACTTTGCAGCCACAACTTTTGAGAAATGAAATGGTATATATAAAATGTGGCAGTAGGTCTGAGTCCCCACAAAATGAAGTCCCTGGCCTGTGGCAGTGACAGGAAGCCTTTATGGGGCAGCTGTTCGCACGTTCTTGCCAAACTAATTGTGTAAGTGCTGCACAAAGTTGGAACTCTTATATTGCACTGAGTGCCTTATATCAAGTTAGGGATTTTTTCCACATATTGGAGACAAGGCCTTTACTTCAAGAGCTACTTGAAGATTTTTTATTCAAAACTGATGAAAAACAATTTTCTCAATGTGGCAGGTACCTCCGTGTGATAGTTGCAGTCTTCAACCACCGCTAGCTGTCACTTCAGCGTTTGTTTAATGGGACATTATAAAACATGGGCAAAGGACACAATTTGCAAAACCCTGCCTCACCCCACCCACACAGAGTTTCCATGCTGGATCCCAGCTCAAATTAGTTAAAATCAATAATTAAGTCCTGAGCCAATTCACTCCAGAGAAGAAAATAGCAAGACTTCATACATACAACACAAAATTAGGAGCCCTCTGGCCAGCCAGAAAAGTTGACTGTGGATACATCCTATAATATACCAAAATGCTGAAGAAATCCACTATCAAAATACAATACTAGATTTCTGTTGGTGGGGGGGCTCCCTCCTTTCAACACTTGTGTTCAGCCATCCACCTTCTAGAGGGACATCTATTCTAGACCAAACTGCTTGTTATTGAGGCAGGTGATGACCTTTCAGCACACAAGGGAGGCTGAAAATGTAGCACACCGTGGTGCTGTGTGTAAAGTGAAAGCAGGAAACCTGTGGAGGTTTGGGAGGATGTAGGGCGCTTTGCCTGAGCAGCAGCTACCTAAAAAATGAGACTCCGACTAAAACCCATGTAATGGGCGGTTCAACCAGCCTAGGAGCAAATCTAGTCTGTCACACCATGAATATGTAGTCTGCAAATTCTTTGGCGTCCCTAGCCTAATGAGCTTCTGCCTACCATCTTAAACCCACGTGAATACCCCAAGTTAAGGTCATCCACCCCCTACTAAATGTAACAACATGAAATAATGAACCTCTGACCTTCCTAGTAGTTGCCCATTCAGAGCATATGGCTAGCTGTGCTGAAACATTATCTGTGCTTCACTCATGTGAGCTGAAGAGACAACTAAAACGTTCTCAAAAACCCTATACCAGGCATCAGTGTGAGAAGTGAGCCTTCCTGAAGGTGCATCACCAGCTAAAGGATTGCCTGCTCTCTTGGAATTAAACCCAGGGGACAGAGACAGAGGGTGCCAGAACATTCACAGATGAACTTTCAGTCTCCTCTAGAAGGCTTTCTTTAGAGGATCCACAGCAAAGGATGCGGATCCCATGGGTCTGTAGGGAACAAAAGCCACAGCCCCATATAGTGCCAGGGTGGCAACAGTGCAGCGGTAACTGTTTCACATGCACATAACCGTGTAGCTGCTGTTGGCTCTTCTCTCCCTGCAGGGAGGGGGAGGGAGGACGATAGCTCACATGCAGGGATGAAACAAGAGTTAGAATTCCTTAACCCTGGTCTACACTACGAGTTTAGATTGAATTTAGCAGCATTGGGTCGATTTAACCCTGCACCCATCCACACGACCAAGCCTGGTTTGTCGACTTAAAGGGCTCTTAAAATCAATTTCTGTACTCCTCCCTGGCGAGGGGTTTAGTGCTAAAATCAACCTCAATGGGTCGACTTTGTGGTTGTGTGGACACAATTTGACGATATTGGCCTCCAGGAGCTATCCCAGGGTGCTGCATTGTGACCATTCTGGACAGCACTCTCAGTTCAGATGCACTGGCCAGGTAGACAGGAAAAGCCCCAGGAACTTTTGAATTCCAGTTCCTGTTCGGCCAGCGTGGCAAGCTGATCAGCACAGGTGACCATGCAAAGCTCATCAGCACAGGTGACCATGGAGTCCCAGAATCATAAAAGAGCTCCAGCATTGACTGAACAGGAGACACTGGATCTGATCACTGTATGGGGAGAAGAATCCAAAAGACGAAATGCCAATATAGTTGCCAAAAAATCTCCAAGGGCATGATGGGCAGAGGCTACAACAGGGACACACAGCAGTGCCACGTGAAAGTTAAGGCACTGAGGCAAGCCTACCAAAAAACAAAGGATGCACATGGTCACTCGAGGTCAGAGCCCCATACATGCCGGTTCTATGATGAGTTGCATGCAATTCTAGGGGTGGCCCCTACCACTACCCCACCCCAATGCTGTCCATGGACACCTGCAAGGGAGGAGTCTCACACAACAGGGATGAGGAGTTTGAAGATGAGGAAGATGCAGACGAGGAGAAGGTTGAGGCTAGCGCACAGCAGGCAAGCGGAGACTCCCTTCTCCCTGGCAGCCAGGAACTGTTCATCACCCTGGAGCCAATACCCTCCCAACTCTCCCAAGGCTGGCTCCCAGACCATTAAGCCAGAGAAGGAACCTCTGCTGAGTGTACCTTTGTAAATATAATACGGGGTTTAAAAGCAAGCGTGTTTAATGATTAATTTACCACACCAAGCCAGTAGCAAGTAGTCTGGAATCACTGCAGAACAAAACCTTGCATAGAGTGGGCCCAGGCTTTTGCCATTTGCCTATGGCTGAAAATAAATCATCCCTGCTGTTAGCCTCATGGTGAGGGGAGGCCCGTTCATGGCTGACCAGGATCTTCCCTGATACTAGCCACATGGGAGGCTAGGGGAGAGGTATGATCAGCCCAGAGAATTGGGGCGGGGGGAGAAGGTGTTGAATTGTGCTGCACATTCACCCTAAAAACCACAGCCTCTCCTTTTAAATGGCCAACCTAACAGGCTTTGCTTGGTATTGAAAAGGAGGGCACTGCTGTTTGAAATTGTTCCCACATGTTATGAAGGTTGGAAAATCTGAAACCCTTTGCCTCACCATGGCTGCCTGCAAGCTGAATTCTGTTGCTCAGCCGAGCAACCAGTTGTCTCAGATCAAGCCGGCAGGCACTCAATATAAGAGGCAAAATGCAACTTTGTAGCAAAAGCACATGTGCTATGTAATGTGAGTCACCTGATTCAGTGTGAAATAATCTTCCCTTTGTTCTCTAACATGTATTTTTTTAAATACTACTCTCCCTTTTTTTCCTCCCGCAATTCCAAATGTTTCTACTCTCCCCCTATCATCTCCGTCCCAGAGGCTAGCACAGATTAGAAGGCGAAAAAATGCACTAGCGATGAGATGTTCTCAGAGCTCGTGCAGTCCTCCCTATGGAGCAGCAGACTCACCTCTGCAGCGCCTCCTGCTGGTGACTTCTGGGAATTAGCTCATTCCAGCTCCAGAGTGCCCTCTGCAGGCCAGTGATCTGCCTGTCTTCTGGCTCCCATGTCCCTCCCTGGACCCAGTGCCCTTTTACCTGGGTGCTTCCCCCTGGCAGTAACCCCTCAGTCTTAGGGTCTCCCCTCCCTGGGGAACCCCCACCCACTATTCCCACCTCGCCTCAGTATAAGGCTACTGCCAGTCATTGTCTAGCCCCACACCCTGGGGCAGACTGCAGTATCAGCCTACCCATCACTGACAAGGAGGGGTTGGACCTGCTGCCTTGGCCTACCCCTGGGCTGCCCTCTGCAACACCCAGTACCTCTTGGCCTTACGCTTGGCCACAGCCTGGGGCTTTCCAGGCTGGAGCTCTCTCTGCCTTTCCCCAGCCATGCTCCACTCAGGTACCCTGGTTCCAGCTCTCTGAAGCCAGGCCCTTCTCCCTCTACAGGCAGAGGGAGACTGACTGGGCTCCTGGCTCACTGTCTCATATGGGCCATCTGGGCCTGATTGGGGCATGGCCACAGCTGAGCCTACTTTCCCCAATCAGCCCAGGCTTCTTGTCCCAGCCACAGCCCTCTCTTGGGCTGTTTTAAGTCCTTCAGGGCAGGAGCAGGGGACCGCCTCGCTAGACTCCCGCACTGAAAGAGCTCAGCAGAATGTGTGGAGGCAAACAATGGCAGAGTCCAGGAAAGCATGAAATGAACACAACGAGAGGAGGGAGGAACATGCTGAGAGGAGGCAGGATGCAATGCTGAGTCTAATGGGGGAGCAAAATGACATGCTCAGGTGTCTGGTGGAAGAAAGGCAGCAGGACCACAGACCGCCACTGTGGCCCCTGTATAACTGCCTGCCCTCCTTCCCCAAGTTCCGTATCCTCCTTACCCAGACACCCAAGATCCTGGGGTGTGGGGAGAGGGAGGCTAGGGGCACCCAGCCGCTCCACCCCAGAGGATTGCCCAACCAACAGAAGGCTGACATTCAATAAGTTTTGAACTGTAGTGTGGCCTTGTCCTTCCCTCATCCACCACCGGACCCAGTGTTTCCCTACTCACTCACCCTCCTGGGCTACCTTGCGAGTTTTCCCCCTATTTATGTGATGAATTAATAAAGAACGCATGATTTTGAAACAATAATGCCTTTATTTCCTCTGAAAGTGGTGATCAAAGGGGGAAGGTTGGTTGGCTTACAGGGAAGTAGAATCAATGAAGGGGGCAGGTTTTCATCAAGGAGAAACAAAGAGAACTGTCACACCGTAGCCTGGCCAGTCATGAAACTGGTTTTCAAAGCTTCTCTGATGCGCAGCGTGCCCAGTTGTGCTCTTCTAATCATCCTGGTGACTGGCTGTGTGTAACTGGCCACCAGGCACTTTGCCTCAACCTCCCACTTCTCCATAAACATCTCCGCCTTGCTCTCACAGATATTGTGGAGCACACAGTAAGCAGCAATAACAATAGAAATATTGATTTTGCTGAGGTCTAACCTAGTCAGTAAACTGCACCAGCGAGCTTTTAAATGCCTAAATACACATTCTACCATCATTCTGGACTTGCTTAGCTTATAGTTGAACTGCTTTTTACGACTGTCCAGGGTGCCTGTGTATGGCTTCATAACAGGTAGGCTGGGTCCCCAAGGATAACTATAGGCATTTCAACATCCCCAATGGTAATTTTCTGGTCTGGGAAGTAAGTTCCTGCCTGAAGCTGTTCAAACAGACCAGAGTTCCCAAAAATGCGAGCATCATGCACCTTTCCTGGCCATCCCACATTGATGTTGGTGAAACATCCCTTGTGATCCACCAGTGCTTGAAGCACCATGGAAAAATACCCCTTACAGCCTACATACTGGCTGCTAATGTGGTCAGGTCCCAAGACAGGGATATACATTCCATCTATTGCCCCACCACAGTTAGGGAACCCCATTGCAGCAAAGCCATCCACTATGACCTGAACATTTCCCAGAGTCACTACCCTTGATAGCAGCAGCTCGGTGATTGCATTGGCTACTTGGATCACAGAAGTCCTCATGGTAGATTTACCCTCCAAATTGATTCCCAACTGACCGGTAGCTGTCTGGCGTTGCAAGCTTCCAGAGGGCTATCACCACTTGCTTCTCAACTGTGAGGGCTGCTCTCATCTTGGTATTCTTCCACTTCAGGGCAGGGGAAAGAAAGACACGGTTCCATGAAAGTGCCCTTACTCATGCAAAAGTTTCGCAGCCACTGGGAATCATCCCAGACCCATAATACTATGCGGTCCCACCAGCCTGTGCTTGTTTCCCAGGCCCAGAATTGACATTCCACAGCATGAACCTGCCCCATTACCACCATGATGTCCAAATTGCCAGGGCCCGTGCTTTGAGAGATGTTTGTGTCCATGTCCTTATCACTATTGTGATCACACTGTCGTCTCCTCCTTGCCTGCTTTTGCAGGTTCTGCATGTACTGCAGGATAATGTGTGAGGTGTTTACAATGCTCACAACAGTAGCGGTGAGCTGAGCGGGCTTCATGTTTGCTGTGGTATGGCATCTGCAGGAGAGCAGAGTTGCAGCTGAAGTGGTGAAGAATGATGGTTGGCACAACGCACATTTCCTGAGGAAGAACACACGTACCCAGAAGCCCATGACAGACAACATGGAGAAATTTGATATCAAGGTAAGAGCAGGAGAGCAGAGTTGCAGCAGAAGCAGTGGAGGACAACGGTTAGCATGGCGCACATTTTCTGAGGAAGAACACGTACCCAGGAGCCCATGACACAGGAGAGCAGAGTTGCAGCAGAAGCAGTGGAGGACAACGGTTAGCATGGCGCACATTTTCTGAGGAAGAACACGTACCCAGGAGCCCATGACAGACAACATTATAGAGGCAATAGCAGCAGAGCAGAGTTGCAGTGGAAGTGGTGTATGACGATGGTTTGCAGACTTTCTGCACCATCTGCTGCCAGCAGCATTCAGGACACAACAGCTGCGGTGTCAATGAGCTGAGCTGAGCAGGCTGCATGCTTGCTACAGTATGGCGGCTGCATGGAAAAAAGGAGTGAAAGGGTTGTCTGCGTTTGCTTTCACAGAGGGAGGGGATACTGACAACATGTACCCAAAACCACCCCTGACAATGTTTTTGCCCCATCAGGCAGGGCCGGCTTTAGCCAGTGCGAGACCCTATTCCTGGGGCATGTATTCTCCAGGGGGCACTTCGGATTTCCACGCTCCCGGTGGTAGCAGGGATCCGGCCTTGGGAGCAGGGCAGCCGCACTTGCCATTCTCGGGCTGGGGGACCAGGGCCGTAGGACTTGCCGGGCTCCAGCTGGGAGAGGGGGGCTGCGGGGCTCCGGCCGGGGGAGCGCGACCGCGGGGGGTGCGGGTCTCTGGCCGGGGTAGCAGGGCCGCGGGAGTTGCCATGCTCGGCCGGGGGAGCGCAACCGCGGGGTTGCAAAGATCTGGCTGGGGCAGCGGGACCATGGGGTTGCGGAGCTCTGGCCAGGGGAGTGGGATCGCGGGGATCCAGTCGCGAGAGCGGGGCTACGTGGTTGCAGGGCTCTGGCTGGGGCAGCGGGACCGCGGGGTTGCGGGGCTCCAGCGGGGGGAATGGGGTTGTGGGGATGCAGCCGGGAAAGCAGGGCTATGGGGTTGCGAGGCTCTGGCCGGGGTAACGGGGCCTCCAGCTGGGAGAGCAGTACTGCGGGGTTGTGGGGCTCCTGCCGGGGTAGCGGGGCCATGGGACTTGCCGCACTCGACCTGGGAAGTGGGACCGCGGGATTGCCGGGCTCTGGCCGGGGTAGTGAGGCCACAAGAGTTGCCGTGCTCAGCTGAGGTAGCGCGACCGCGAGGTTGCGGGGTTCCGGCCAGAGGAGAAGGATCACGGGGTTGCGGGGATCCAGCTGGGAAAGCGGGACCGTGGGGTTACGGGGATCCGGCCGGGAGAGTGGGCCTGTGGGGTTGCGGGGGTCTGGCCAGGATAGCAGTTCTGCCTGGCTCCACCTGGGAGAGTGGGGCTACAGGGCTCTGGCCAGGGTAGCGGGGCTGCGGGATTGTGGGACTCCGGCAGTGATAGCGGGGCCATGGGACTTGCTGCGCTAGCATGGCCGCAGGGTTGCAGGGCTCCGTCCGGGGGAACAGGACCGAAAGGCAAAAGCTGACATTAACATTGTTTCAGTCTCTGTGTTACTTGACATCCTGCATTCATTGTCACCATAGAAGGGAAGGGCTCTTGTCATAAACAGAGGGTTAAGGGTTAATGTCTCTTTTACCTGTAGAGGGTTAAGAAGCTCAGTAAACCTGGCTGACACCTGACCAGAGGACCAATGGGGGGACAAGATACTTTCAAATCTCTGTGGAGGGAAGTCTTTGTTTGTGCTGTTTGTTTTGTTTGTTGTTC
>NC_133771.1:186569928-186600016 GCF_003597395.2 Chelonoidis abingdonii | reverse complement strand
AAAAATTAAACCTGGCACTTTGTCATTTTGTGTCATCATTTTTATTTCTTAGCTTTCAGCTATTTAAGTGAACTCTAAAACTTTCATACTGACTGTTTACTATTAGACATTGTATCTCTCTAATCTTCTTTATAGCCATCATTGACTTTTTTCCATTTTAATACTATCCCATAGTATCAGAGACAGTGAGAAAAATAGCAAATAAAGGTACATGACTATCTTTCTATTTCTATAGAGAATGATAGATATACATGCATCTGTCTCACATAGAGAGATGTGATGGATTCCCTGACATTGGGTGCTTAATCCAGAATTCTAATGGGCGGCGAAGACTGTGGGAACTGTGGGATAACTACCCACAGTGCACCACTCTATAAGTCGATGCTAGCCACAGTAGTGAGGACGCACTCCGCCAGCTTAATGCGCTTAGTGTGGACATACGCAATTGACTGTATAAAATCGATTTCTAAAAATCGACTTCTATAAAATTGACCTAATTTCGTAGTGTAGACATACCCTTAGAGTAACTAACTCCCATGTGGCTTGCTGTTCAGATAGACATGGGGCTGTGAAAGGAGCATACTACTGAAGGCAAAGCCTTCTTTGGCCTTGTGCCAGGAACTTCCTCTCCCAAGCTCTGTACCTTCATTGTCACTGATGTGGGGCAAAGGGGCATCCCAAGAGGTGGAGGAAGCAAGCATCAGAGTCATATAGGTCCACTAGCATCTGCTCCTCTTTACTTCTCTTAGCAGAGAATAATATATAGCCCTAAGGTATTAAGGGTATTGAAATCTCAGCCTAACTGAGATTTGTTTGGTTTTAAGTATATTTAAAAATAAATGAGGAAGAGAAAATATTTTGTGGTACTGAATGTCAGACTGAAAAGCTGCAGCAAATCTACTCTTGCCATGTTCACCCTGAATTCAATTCACTGCAAGGGGAGACCAAAAAGTTACTTAAGTATTTATGCATAAGCAAGACAAGGTGGGTGAAGTAATAGCTTTTAGTGGACCAACTTCTGTTGGTGAGAAGGACAAGATTTCACAGAGCTCTTCTCCAGGTCTAGAAAACGAAATCAGAGTGTCACAGTTAAATACAACATGGAACAGATTGTTTAGCACAAGTAGTTAACATATTTCAAGGAACCATTCAAGATGAAACAGCCCATTCATACCTGTCTCGTCAAAGGGAGGAAAGATGGAGGGGAAGCAGCAAAAGGAAGGAGTTAGTGGGCCATAGATTGATGTAATAAACGTAAATCCAGTGTCTTTGTTCAGTCCATGATTTTTGGCATCAAGCAAAGTTATGAATTTAAGCTCAAAGACTCAGCATTTGAAAGGAGAATGGTGGAGGATGATGGCGGATAGCTCACACCACCACTTTAGGCAGTTAGGTCCTACTATTCTCAGAGCTGCCATCTGCTTCTCTGATCCCTGGCTACTCTAAATTACAGTATAGCCAGTCCAGGATAGAAAGAGTACAAAAGGCACCTTTGTACCTTTTCTCTGCAGTTGCTCTGCCTTAACCAAGGACCTGGGCCCCTAGGCTCTACTCCCGTCAACCAGCGATACAACACAAATGAAAATGTGCTCTCAGAGGCAAACAATGAAAAAATGGAACAGCTGTTCTGGGTATTGATTCAAATGATTGGCTCTGTGCTGTGAGACAAAACTTTATGTTCTCAGATACGCGGTTTATGCTTCTGTCATACATTTAAGGACTACTTTGTAGTGTGCTGGTTGTTTGTGAAACAAAAAGTAGTTCTCAAAAAAGGTTGGATACATCATACTGTGAGTACACAACACAGATAGTGGAAATAATATCTCAGTAGAGCATGTTGGCACACACACCACAGTACTCATCTTCACTCATCTTTCATTTTAATTATTTTCATAACATGCTTCACTCTCTCAGTAGGATCTGCTAGAATGTGGTCCATCCAACTTTTGTAGCTGATGCTGCTTCAAGAGGTAGAGCTGCAATTTGAAGGATTGTCACCTCAACGAGATCAGAACAGATCTGTGCAGAGAAAGAATGAATGACCACCGCCAAAAAGCAGCAACTAATTACAGGATCCTGGTGGAGGAGGGATGACTGCAGTGGAAGTAGAATGATGGGAAATTTGGGCTGGAGAATTTGAATTGCTTTAAGAGAAGTGACAGGAGACTGGAAGCAAGTTAAAGTTTCCCCAGGGGAGGGACGACTGCAAAGCAAATGGGAAGCAGTCCTGGAATTGCCAGTGTAAGTGGCAGGATAAGACATGAGTAATTCCCATTGATCTCACTGGAAGCTTTTAGTCTTCTGCAGCTGAAGAGTGAGGCCGCTGAGTTCAAAGAGAAGAGAAGAGCAGAACTAGTGATAAAATCTACCTTGTGTGTAGTTTGTCTCACTATTGATTTCTTGTCTAAGTGACAATGGATGTAAACAGAGAGGACATCTGTCAAAACAGCACTACTGCCAGTAGGAAAACATCACGTAATTTCTTAAATTTGAAATTCTCTTATTAAGATGATGATTATTATTTACTTTGTGGTAGCACCTAAAGTGTCCTAGGCACTGTGCTCTCATATAGGAAAAGCTGGCCCCATCCCAAAGACCTTATCATTTAAAAAGACAAAAGCAAACAAGTGGAGGTTGTTAAATAACCATGCGTGGTGCTTTACACCATGACGCTGCCCCAAGGCACGTACATTCTAAGGCTTTGTCTACACTGGCAAGTTTCTGTGCAGTAAAGCAGCTTTCTGCGCTGTAACTCCCTAGGTGTACACACTGCCAAGCTACTCAGTGTGCAGAAACTGCACAGTTGTAGTGCTATAAAAAAATCACCCCAATGAGAGGCGTACACACAGTGTAGACACCGTGGCGATTACAGCACTGTGATTGGCCTCTGGGAGGTGTCCCACAATGCCTGTTCTCACCCTTGCTCATCATTGGGGTTTGAACTCTACTGCCCTGCCCTCATAAGAACATAAGAATTGCCCTACTGGGTCAGACAAAGGTCCATGTAGCCCAGTGTCCTGTCTTCCAACAGCGGCCAGTGCCAGGTGTCCCAGAGGGAATGAACAGAACAGGTAATCATCAAGTGATCTATCTGCTGTCACTCATTCCCAGCTTCTGGCAAACTGAGGCTAGAGACACCATTCCTGCCCATCCTGGCTAATAGCAATTGATGGACCTATCCTCCAGGAATTTATCTAGTGCTCTCAGGTGACCAACCATCATCCCTACCCCGTACATTCCTTTGCAAATTTGAAAGTCCCCTTCCTGTTTACTCGGTGAGGCGTGCAGTGGTCTCAGTGCATCTTTCCAGGTGGCCATGCCTGCTCCACACACCAGGTGATCCCCCACTTGGAGCAATGCCGAGCTGCTGGACCTTATCAGCATTTGGGGAGAGGAGGCTGTCCAGTCCCAGCTGCGCTCCAGCCATAGGAATTATGACAACTATGGACAGATTTAACAATGCGTGATAGAAAGGGGCCATGACCAGGACACATTGCAATGTAGAGTAAAAGTAAAGGAGCTGCAGAACGCTTAGCACAAGGTGCAGGAGGCAAACCGCCGCTCCGGTGCTGTGCCCACAAGCTGCCAGTTCTACCAAGAGCTGGATGTGATACTCAGTGGTGACCCCACCTCCACTGTGAAGGCCCCTGTGGATACTTGGCTGGCTCGCATGCCACTCGAGAGTGGACCAAGCCAGGAGGAGGAAATCTTGGATGAAAAGGAGGAAGGGGACCCAGAGACAGAAGATGACTCAGACCCCAGAGATGCATGCAGCCAGGACCTCTTTTCTACCCTGGAGGAGCCTAGCCAGTCTGTAACGAGGTGGTGTGGCTCGCCTCCTCACCAGGGAGGGTCGAGCCCCGTCAATCACCTACAGGGGCGGGGCCACTGAGCGGAAGTCCCGCCCCGCAGAGGGTCAAGCGGCGACCCGGAAGGATAAAAGCAGGCCCTCAGTTGGAGCCCAGCCACCATCAGGAGCAGACCTGCCAGCAGGTGCTCATGACTGGGAAGCTGCTGAGGCCAGGGGCTGGTGCCCGGTGCCCGGTGCCCGGACTGGCCAGAGCTTCCCCGTGCTCACTACAACGAGGAGCTGCCAGAGCCGCCCCATCCCTGCTACGGCCCCGAGGAAACCCCGGAGCAGGCCTGGCCGGACTTCCCGAAGGAGCTGCCGGACCTGCCGCCCAGCCCTGGCTGCGAGGAGCCTATGTTGTGGGACTTCCCAGAAGCTGACACCACGGACCAGGTAGGCATGGAGGGGGATAGTGGAAGTAGCCCGGGGGCAGCCAACCCTAGTCAGGCTGCAGATTTTCCGATACCCATGGCAGTATGCTGTGGTCAGGATCCCCACTGACCACCTGCAGCAGTGACCACCGCTACTAGGGCCCCGGGCTGGAACGCAGAGGAGTGGGTGGGCCTGCGTTCCCCCTGCCACCCGTACCCGAGTGGCAGAATGCCCCTCCCCCCGGCCTAAAGAGGCCAGTTAACCGGAGCTGATATAACCGTGTGTTTGGTGCCCTGCCCGAACCAAGGGCTGGGCCCCCTTTGACTGTGCCACTGCTTGGTCCTGTCCCAAAGGGCCCGAGCGACCTGAACTCTTGACAGCCTGACCCTGAACCAAGAGGGCCGGAGCTGAGATAACTGTGTGTTTGGTGCCCCGCCTGAACCAAGAGCTGGGCCCCCTTTGACTGTGCCACTGCCCGGTCCTATCCACAGGGACCGAGCTACCCGGGTGGTGGGCTGCAGTTCCAAGGACCGAGGCCCTCAGATGACAGGCCGAGGCCAGTGTGGCTCCTCTTCTCACGAGGGAGGGTCGAGTCCCGGCGACACCTCGTTTACAAGTCATATCAGTCAGATCTTGGGGAAGTGCAAACAGGAGAGGAGGCTCCTGGTAAGTGGATCTGATTTTGGGAATTGATGAAACAAGTTGCTGGGGCAGGAGGGTTGCAGAAAGCAGGCTTGTCTCCCACAGCATGCCTAATCAGAGCCGCAGACCAGGCTGTAGTTTGACTCCCTCACTTCACAGGAATCTCCCTCAGAGATCTCCAGGAAACTCTCATGGAGATACTGGCAATCTGCTGCTGCAGGTTCCTCGGCAGAGCTGCTTTGTTTCTTGCCCCATTAACTGTAACTTTCTCACACCACTTTGCCATCAAGGGGGATGGGGGGACCATTACTGCACAGAGGCGAGCCACATAGGCGCTAGGGCGAAAACTGCAGGCTTGGAGAACCCACCCCCTTGCTTCCCTGCTCACCCTCAGCAGCGAAAAATCTTCCATAATGATCACCTCCTGTGGGCAGTGTGGGGACAGGAATGATTATCAGGCCCCCCCTACGGTGCTGGCTCTCCCCAACAGCCACGTGCCCAGTGTACAGCAGGGTCCAGGAAGAGTGATTTACCCTGCCCCTGTGGCTACTCACCATTTTGGGGGTCTTGTGCCTCATGTGTGCTTGCCTGGGGTCAGCCAGTTAGTGACAGGTGTGCGAGTACTGGCTGTGTTTTAAAGCACTGAGTCAGTGTTCTCTCTGTTGCAAACAATACTGCTTCCGTAAAATGTTGCATTTAAACTTCACAGAGATGATCTTGGGAGCCCAGCCTCCCTCTTTGTTATCAGCAGAACAGCTGCGCAGAATTGGAAAGCAGCCAAGAAGAACTAAGGAGGACTTTCACCGTGAGGTTATGATGCACTCGGTCGCCGAGAAACAGGAATTGAAGGAGTGATGGGACAGCGAGAAGAGGAACTGAAAGGAGAACGCGGCACACTAGAAAGAAGCCATGGAGCAGCTCTTAAACTTTATGGAGCACCAAGTGGACATGCTCCAGGCGATTCTAGTTCTTCAATCTGAGCAGCTCCACGCCAGCCCTCCCATGCAGCCACTGTCACAAAACTCTTTCCTATGCACCCCTCACACACCACCAACACACTGTTATCTACAGGGCCAGCTCCAGCATTTTTTTCCACCCCCAAGTGGAAAATTGCTGCCTGATTCTTATGGCCCTGAGCTGTGTCTCTCTAATAGCCCCAGTTTCTGGCTGTTCAAACTCAGCCTTCAGGCGCTGAGCCTCTGCAGTCCAGCCCTGAGTGAAGCTTTCACCGTTCCCTTCACAAATATTATGGTGCATACAGCACACAGCTATAAGCACAGGAATATTGTCATCGGCAAGCTCCAGTTTCCCATATTTGCATTGCCAGTGGGCTTTTAAATGTCCAAATACACACTCAACAGTCATTCTGCATTTGCTCAGCCTGTTGTTGAGCTGCTACTTGCTGCTATCAAGTTGCCCCATGTCTGGCTTCATAAGCCATGACATTAAGGGGTAGGTAGGGTCTCCCAGGATTACAATGGGCATTTTGACTTCCTGTATGGGTGATCTTCTAGTCCAGGAAGAAAGTCCCTGCTTGCAACTTCTTGAACAGGCCAGTGTTCCAAAAGGGTTTCTGGACCAGCTTGCGTTAATGTCTGTGAAATGCCCATGATGATCCACAAGTACTTGGAGAACCATTGAGAAGTACCCCTTGCAATTAATGTACTCGGTGGCTAGGTGGCCTAGTGCCAGAATTGGAATGTGTGGGCCATCTATCGCCCCTCCACAGTTAGGGAAGCCCATTTGTATAAAGCCATCCACAATATCACACATGTTGCCCAGAGTCATGGTCTTTCGGAGCAGGATGCGATTAATGGCCCTGCACACTTCCATCAACATGAGTCCAATGGTCAACTTTCCCACTCTGAACTGGTTAGCAACCGAACGGTAGCAGTCTGGCATAGCCAGCTTCCACAGTGCAATTGCCATGCACTTCTCCAGCAACAGGGCAGCTCTCATTCTTGTGTCCTTGCGCTGCAGGGGTGGGGCAAGTTCATCACACAATCCCATAAATGCGGATTTCCTCTTGCAAAAGTTCTGCCGTCACTGCTCATCATCCCAGACATGCATCATGATGTGATCCCACCACTCAGTGCTTGTTTACTGAGCCCAAAAGCGGTGTTTCACTGTGGTTCCACCTCTGTGAATGCCACAAGCAATCTTGTGTCGTAGCTTCTACACGTGGTGAGATCAATGTCGCACTCCTCTTGCCTTTGTAGTTTAAGGAATAACTCCACTGCTACTCGTGATGTGTTGGTCAGAGCGAGCAGCATACAGGTTAGCAGTTCAGGATCCATTCCTGCTGCCCAATAGAGGCAGGGCACGCAGTACACAAACTGGTGAAAGATGGCACCAAATGTGGATGGAAGCATAGGGATTGCTGGGATGCAAAGCAATGCATCACAGGGCATTGGAACAGGGTCTAGGATGTCCCGTGACCCCCTCTGCCTTCCCACAAGTCTTAGTGGCAAAAGAGAAAGACGTGTTCTGTGGGATAGTTGCCCAGAGTGCACTGCTCTGAATACTGCTGCAAGTGTCAACATGCTATTATCATAGAATATCAGGGTTGGAAGGGACCTCAGGAGGTCAGCTAGTCCAACCCCCTGCTCAAAGCAGGACCATCCCCAGACAGATTTCTGCCCCAGATCCCTAAGTGGCCCCCTCAAGGACTGAGCTCAAAACGCTGGGCTTAGTAGGCCAGTGCTCAAACCACTGAGCTATCCCTCCCCTCATTGCACAGGCAGTTGTCAGTGTTAACACACAACAGCGGTTTCCCCTCTACACCCTCTGAGTGGCACTGTAACTGTCAGCACTGTAACTTTGAAAGTGTAGACATGACCTAAGGCTCTGATCCTACCAAGACTTACACACATTTAACATTAAACATGAGCAAGTCCCACTGAGTTCCTGATTAAGCAGATGCATAACTTATGCAGTGTTCATTGCTAACTCTCACAATTTTATCACAAGCCTCATGATATGGGGGGAGAGATGTTCAAAGCCCAGCTCTGGGGGCCATTTCATTTCAGAAAATTCTCAGTTCCATTTAAAAAAAGTAAATTTCTAGCCCTCGCAGTTATGGAGACAAGTCTGGAAATGTGACCCTAAAGGCATAAAATCCAGAAGGCAAAGAAAAAAATCCCCCAATTTTTACAATCCTATGATTTTTAAACCAGTCTCCAGATTTGAGGGGCCTCACTCATGCTGTCCGAATGCTTGGGATTAACAATACAGCATAAGTGTTTGAAAGTTCTGGGCCTGCAACAGAGACAATGCAGTAAGAGATAATAAACAGAGGGTGAGCCATTCATGGCTGAGGATAGGTCAATGGTCTGTTCCAGCAGTTCCTATGCCTAATGTGTATCTTCATTCTAAATTATGGCACAGTAACAGCACAGCAGTTGGCTACCCTGACATTTTCTAAAACGGCTTAGAATGAGGCTATTAAGTGTACATCAAACAACTTCCCCTTCCATCCCCCTGCAAAGCTTTGTTTAATTATTAATATTCAAATCAATGTGCCAGGACTGGAGAGTAAGAAGGGAAAAACACAACAGAGACTCTTTATAGGGAAGAGGGGGAAATACCAGCAGCTCTGTTAGGAAATAGCCATGTTAGGGGTTGGTTGTTTGGCCTTGCCAAATGTAAAGGACCAGCCCCAGAAAGGCATGCTGGGGAAAAGTTACTGTGCAAGGGCCACCCCTGCCCTCTTTGATGGTGCCCAGAGGTCAGAAGAGTCATGGAGGCTGCTGGGAAATCCTCCCATGTGGTGGCTCTGTTTGCTAGTATAGCAGTGGCAGGATTCCTCTGTGATGACAGCCCCATGCCAGAGGGACAGGGGCAGCCCTAGACTAGCTGCCAGCAACTGGCGCCCTAGGCGAACCATGCAATCGGCGTCCCCCACCCCCAAACCGCAAAGGGAGATCTAGGCTGAGGTTTTTGGTAAACTGGGAAACATTTTGCCCCTTTTTCCTTTTAGTTTTTCTTAATTTTTTTTTTTCTTAAACAGAGGCTTAATTATTCAGTTTGTCCATCCACCTATCTGTCCAACCAATGTTTCTGAGATCAGATAAAATAGAGACATGAAATTTTCAGAATAGATTTCTACATGACAGCTAGATGATATTTCAGTCCGATTTCAAATAAAAATGCATTAAAAATGTGAATTATTTTTAGTATTACAATCCAAAATCATCCATTACGCTATCCTGCTTTAACTGCCATTACCACTACATCCAATACAGAAAGAAATAAGAAAACTCTTCAATGAACTTTAACTTGTATTTACAAAACACTCCAAGTAAAAAACACTCTGTGCTTTTAAAAGATGACTTTTCTTGCTTTAAGTTTTGAAAATTCAATCACTAGTTCTTTTAGATCCAGTTTTCCAGCTATTTCATGTTCTATTGACATTGTGGCAAGTCTAAGAAGTCTCTGTTGCACCATTGTTGAACGCAGATATGTTTTTATCAATCTTAACTTTGAGAAGCTACGTTCCCCACTAGTTACAGATCCTGGCAAAGTTAAAAGAATGCGTAGAGCTATAAAAATGTTTGGAAAACTGTCTGAGTTTATTTTCACAAACAAACTTCAGTTCTTCTTCAGGAGCGGAATGTTTCTAAAGTCATCTTCAAAAAGCCTGAAGCTCACTACACAAATCTGTAGCATCAATGTCTTTTGAATTTTCATGAGTCAATGCTGATTCCAGTTTTATACAAAATTCTCTTATCTGTTTTGCTGTTTTCTTTTGCATGCTGTGGATATCATATAGAAAGCCAAATACTGACTCTAGCTGCTGCACCTGTTGAAATCTTTCATCAACCTAGTGACTAGCAGTATCAAGGACTGCAAAATAGAAATTCACTTTGAACTTTTGTTTTT
Organism: Chelonoidis abingdonii; assembly: GCF_003597395.2. Taxonomy (NCBI): domain Eukaryota; kingdom Metazoa; phylum Chordata; order Testudines; family Testudinidae; genus Chelonoidis; species Chelonoidis abingdonii. The sequence continues at coordinate 186,590,271 of NC_133771.1, read as the reverse complement.
GGTTCTGTATGGGTGTGTCTCATCCTTCATATGAAAACTGCTGTTTCTTTTGCTGAATGCAAACTGGCTTTGGTTCAAATTCTGTCAGAAAGTCTATTTCTCCAGCAAGCTCAAACTTTCGAACCCTTCATTGCTTCTGAATTCCTCCAGAATATTTTTAGTTTGCTGAAGTTTTTGAACAGCAGAATGTATGTTCAAGTTCTTTTCCTGAAGTTGATTACTAGTGCGATTAATGTCAATAGAATATTATACCACAAAATGAGTGAAGTCACAAATTTGAACTTGGAAAGGCCATTTGCAAGAGCTTCTGCATCTGAAAGTGCCATATTGCCAGATGATCCAGTAAAGATATTATCATCAGAAATTTCAATTAGGGCATCATAAATGTTTCCAAGTTCATAGCAAAGAGGCTTCAAAGCATCAATGCAACTCTCTCATCTTGTCTGACTAAGTGATTTCACAGTTAGAGAATTCACATGGTGAGTCAGAATCTCTCAGTGGCATGTTGAGCCTGAGAAAAACACATAAACACATTGCACTAGGTCAAAGAAACTGCTTGCCTCCAAACAACATCTAGCAGCATCATTGACAACCAAATTCAGAGAATGTACACTCCAAGGAACGAAAAAAGCCCTAGGATTGATTTCCATCATTCTCCTTTGCACACCATTGTCTTTACCCTTCATATTACTCCTATTAACATAGCCTTGGCCATGTAAGTTTTCAACAGATAATGACATTGTTTCAAACTCTTGTAGAATAGTTTCAGTCATAAATGCTCCAGTCGTCTCCTTCAGTGGTACGAAACCCACAAAATGTTCCTTTATGAGCACTTCAACATTATCTTCATCTGCAGGCTTTTCCATATCCACAAAACGAGAGATGGTTAATTTCTCCTTGTTTTAAGACCCAAAGGGTTTGGGTCTTGGGTTCCCCAGGTAAGGTTTTGGGGGAACAGAAAGTGTGCCAGACACTACTTCTGGCTGGTGGCAGCGTACCAGATTTAAACTAGTAATTAAGCTTAAAAGTGACAATGCAGGTCCCCACTCCTTGAACTCTAAAGTTCAAAATGGGGAAAAAACCTTGACAGTCTCTGAAGGTGAATACATTTTCTCCACTTCCGTATCAGTCTGATGCTGTGAGCTGCCTTCATCTAGAAGTACGTTTCCATCATCTTGAGTTTCCAAACTGCTTCTATGCGGATGTGAGCTACTCTCCTCTCAAAGTAATATACCTTCATCTGGATGCTGTGAACTGCTTCCATCTTTATTTAGATTAAAGAGAAGATATTTCAGGAAAGATCCCTGCTGTTTTGCTTGGTCCTTTTCCTTCTCAGCCTTTTGTTTACAACACTCAGCTCCTGAGGGTTTTCTTTTTCCTCTTTCTGCCATGGGGCATTTGAATATTGTTATGTACTAACTGTGCTCCCGATTGCAAGCATTATAGCATTAAGGATGGCTGACACACCACATGGTTGGCGATTTAAACCACACTGCAACCATCCTAACACATCTTTTCACTGCTTAAAGGTTCAATGATTAGTAACACACAGTCACCTACCTATTAAAACAGTTAGTTACAGCATTTACATGGAAACAAAATTACCTTTTTTGACATTATAACCCAACACTGGTTGTTTGGAAAGTAGTCCCTTTCCTCACGGTTACCTGCTTGGAGTGTGACGTCATCATTTTTGTAGTCTATTAAGCGTTAAAGCTCTTACTTTTCTTTTATGGACCTCATTTATTACATGTGAACCAGTTAAAACAAAGAAAAGTTCATAATTATACAGCCCGATAATAAAGTTGTTTAATAATGTTTAAAGATACTCACACTTTGGATTTATAGTGCTGAAAGACGTTATTCTTTATTCTTTGGCACCAAGAAAGACAATTTTCCACAGTATCCGCTCAGCTCTTAAGCATCTACCTGCAACATGTGTTAAAATGACCATTTGACATGTATCAACTCATGATATCTCCACTTTACATGAATTTCTGGCTATGCAACCTTGATGTATATTTGAGTGATGTGTCACTAGCATTGCTGCTCTTGCCGCTGGCGGATGTGTTTCATTGTGGCTGAGTTATTGCTTATCAAAATTACAGAGTGGGTCATCTTAACCCTACATCATAAATTGAAAAAAAAAATCGCTAAAATATTATTTATTTTTGCAGTAAATAAAAGATTTGACATATTAATAAAGTCTCAGAAATATAGAGAAATGAATTATAATTCATATTTCCTTTGTACATGCATGGGAATTGAAATAATGACATCTCTGTTATTTTATTTGCAGAGCAGAAATCAGGGCTTGTGCTGATTCCAGGGGCCACTCCCTTCTCAGCAAGGGCAGAGCTAGGCAGGCTCCAACTTCCCTCATAGTCACAGCATGTCACACCCCAGACCTGCAGGGTTGTCCTTGGGTGTCGGTCAGAGGTGGGTGGGCAGTGTAAGGGGCTGAGATCTAAAAGAGACATCGAAGTCACTAACCCAGATAACATTTAGGCCAGGAACAGCAATAGATTCATGACCCTTTCCTATGGCTCCTCAGCCCATAGGTGGAGTTTGGAGGCAGCATGAGTGTACAATGTAAGGACAGGCGAGTGCTGCTCCTAGCACGGGCCCCTGAGGTAGGGAATCAGAATTTTGTTTAAACAGAGTGATTAACAGGTGATTAAGGTAAGAAAGGGCTGTTAGGATGTTTCCTAAAGTTAAATGATCTGTTCCAAGCCTGGTGAACTGCAAAAAGTAAGGAGCCTGGTCACCAAAAGCTGTGTAGTGTAGACAAGCCCTAAATGATACAAAGTAATTATAGATTTTTCTACAATTGTTGTATTTCAAGGGGTGGTAACAAAGTCACAAATATCTTTCTTTGAGAAGATAACTGATTTTTTTAGACAAAGGAAATGCAGTAGATCTAAGCTACCTCGATGTCTGTAAGCCATTTGATAGAATTCCACCTGAGAAATTATGAGTTAAATTGGAGAAGATGAGGATTAATATGAGAACTGAAAGGTGGATAAGGAGGAGGTTAAAGGGGAGACTACAACAGGCCATACTGAAAAGTGAACTGATAGAATAGAGGGAGGTTACCTGTGGAGTTCCTCAGAGATAAGTCTTGGGACCAGTGTTAATTACATTTTTATTGCTGACCTTGGCACAAAAAGTGGGAGTGTGCTAATAAAATTTACAGATGACACAAAGTTGGGAGTTATTACCAATATGGAAGGGGACTGGAATACTATACAAGAAGATCAGGATGACCTTGTAAACTGGAGTTATAGAAATGGGATGAAATTTAATAGTGCAAAGTGCAAGGTGATGCATTTAGGGACTAACAACAAGAATTTTTGCTATAAACTCAGAATTTATCAATTGGAAGTGGCAGAAGAGGCGAAAGAGCTGCGTGTATTGGTTGATGGCTCACAGTCCTGTTATCAATGTGATGCAGCTGTGAAAAAAAGCTATTGCAGTCCTAGCATGCATCAGACAAGATATTTCCAGTAGAGACAGGGAAGTGTTAGTATCCAGGGCCAGTGCAAAGATCTTTCACACCCTAGGCAAAACTTCCACTTTGCACCCCCTGCTGCGCCCCCGCCCTGAGGTGCTCCCCCTCCAGCAGCAGCTCCCCCCTCCGCCCTGAGGTGCCCCCACGTGGCAGCTCCCCATCCGCCACCCTCTGCTATGAGGCACCCTCCCCGCCCCAGCTCACCCTGCTCCATGCAGGAGCACGAGCATGAGCACCCCGAGCACGCCTTCACTGCTTCACTTCTCCCGCCTCCCAGGCTTGCAGCGCCTAAGCTGATTAGCGCCGCAAGCCTGGAAGGCAGGAAAAGTGAAGCAGCCACGGCGTGCTTGGGGAGGAGGTGGAGCAGGAGTGAGCTGGGGCGGGGAGTTCCCCTGCGTGCCGCTCCCCCCCCCACTTATTTGCTGCAGGGAGCCCTCCCCGCACTCCCCTGCCCCAGCTCCCTCCACCTAAATGCTGGTGGTGACCGGGGCCGCCGAAGATCCAGCTGCCGCAGTAGCTGCCGAAGAAAATGGTGCTTCCCAAATCCCAGCGCCCTAGGTGACCACCTAGGTCACCTAAATGGTTGCACCAGCCCTGTTAGTACCATTATACAAGGTAGTGGTGCGACCTCATCTGGAATACTGTGTGAAATTCTGGTCTCCCATGTTTAAGAAAGATTAATTCAAACTGGAACAGGTAAAAAGAAAGGCTATTAAGCTAATCTGAGGAATGGAAAACCTACCTTATGAGAAGAAACTCAAAGAGCTTGGCTTGATTAGCCTAACTCATAGAAGGTTGAGGCAAGATATGATTGCTCTCTATAAATACATCCGAGGGATAAATACCAGGGAGAGAAAGGAGTTATTAAAGTTAAGCATCAATGTGGACCCCAGAGCAAATGCATATAAACTGGCCATCAACAAGTTTAGGTTTGAAATTAGGTGAAGGTTTCTAACAATCAGAGGAGTGAAGTTCTGGAGCAACCTCCCAAGGGGAGCAGTGGGGGCAAAAAACCTAACTGGCTTCAAGAATAAGTTTGATAGATTTATGGAGGGGGTGGTATGCTAGGACTGCCTCCAATGGTGTGTGGTCCACTGGTGATTGCCTGTAGCAAAAATCCCCAATGGCTGGAGTCAGGACACTAGATGGAGAGGGCTCCGAGTTACTACAGAGAATTCTTTCCCAGATATCTGCCTGGTGAGTCACATGGTCAGGGTTTAACTGATCACCATATTTGGGGCCAGGAAGGAATTTTCTCCTGGGTCAGACTGGCAGAGACAGTGGGGGCATGGGGTTTGCCTTCTTCTGCAGCAGGGAGCACAGGTCACTTGCAGATTTAAACTAGTATAAATGGTGAATTTTCTGTAACTTGATTTTAAACCTTTAAACCATGATTTACGGACTTCAATAACCCAGCCAGAGGTTAGGGGCATAGGTGCCAACTCCATGGGTGCTCCAACCCAGAACACCCAGGGGGAAAAAATGGTGGGTGCTCAGTCAGATCCCCCTGTCACCCACAGTGCCTCTCGCTTGCTGGCAGCCCCACTGATCAGTTGTTCCACAGTGTGCAGGAGGCACTGAGGGGAGAGGGATGTGAAAGTTGCTGGCGACCCCCCTTTTCAACTAACAGTTCAGCCATTAAGGGGAAGCAGAAGCTTCATGTACACAGTAACCTGAACTTTTGAATTGTCTTTTCTCTTCTGCCTTAAAGCAGGAGAAACTAGCTCCAAACTGTTTTTTACTGAACAGATAACAGAAGTACGGGGTCTGACAACCACCAATCAAGTGTTAGCACGGCAAGGGTCTTTGTCTGAAAGTGTATAAAAAGTTTGTGAAATTTGTATGAGGCAGAGTTTTTTGTACCAAGGTACAAGGCTCTCCTTTCTTCTGCAGAACAAAGCAACCTTTCCTTATCCCTGTCTGGTTGTCATTGGCTCTCAGCTAGGCAGACCCGACATTTTGGTAACAGGGAGGAGTGAGGGCAGGGTGCACTCAGGGGAAGAACATGGCAGGAAGAGGCGGGGTGGGGAGGAGCAGGGCCGGGAAGAGGCAGGCAGGAGTTTGGGGGAAGGAGTAGAGTGGGGGAAGGGGCTGGGGCAGAGCCAGGGGGGTTGAGCATCCTCTGGCACATTAGAAAGTTAGCGTCACTGGTTATGGGTCTATTACTGGAGTGGGTGGGTGAGGTTCTGTGGCCTGAAATGTGCAGACTAGATCAGGGGTCTCAAACATGTGGCACACAGGGTTATTTTCTGTGGCCAACGAGCTTCTCACGGTGTTCCCACCCTCCCCTAGTGGCGCTCCCGTCCTGTCTGCCATGCCACCATGTCACTCCAGGAAGCAGCCGGAACATGGGGAAGGGAGTGGGCACAGGGGTCTCTGCGTTGCTCTTGCTTCAGGAACTGCCCCAGCAGCTCCCATTGGCTGTGGTTCCCCATTCTTGGCCAATGGGAGCTGCTGGGGGCAGTGCCTGAAGCAAAAGCAACACACAGAACCCTGTGCCCCTCCTGCCCCAGCTTCCGGCCACTTCCCAAAGCAGCATGGGGGCAAGGCAGGCAGGCTGGGAGTCTGCCCTGCCCCTAGTACACACTGGGCCAGAGCCAGCCCCCCTGAACCCCTCCTGCAGCCAACCCCCCTGACCTGAGCCCCCTGCTGCATCCCACACCCCTCTTGCACCCCAACCACCTTCTGTGAGCCTCCACTGCACCCTGCACCCTGACCTCCTGCACTGAACCCCGCACCCTTCCTGCACCCTGCCCTGAGGCCCCTGCCACACTCTGCACCCCAACCCCCTGCCCTGAGCCCCCTGCAGGGCCCCCTGCCACACCCTGCCCCCCTGCTGCACCCCTCACCCCTCCTGTACCTCACACCCCAACTCCCTGCCCTGAGCCCCTGCCACATCCCGGGGGATGGCAGGGCGGAGATGTCAGTAATGTGGCCCTCGGGCCAATGTACTAGTCCTCATGTGGCCCTTGTGGTCATTTGTGTTTGATGGTCCCTTCTGACTTTAATAAGAGAATCTGAGTGAGAATATACATTACACTTTTCAGTCGAACCAGTGTCCCATAAGTGACTTGCCACAAGATGTCAGAACATGTTAGTATTAGAGTTGAATAGGTCTAATATGTATTTAATTTTCTCTCTTGGTGTAGGATGTAGATACAATGCTCCAGACAGATATTGCCAAGTTATTATCTACAAAAACACTAGAGTTTTCAGTTGCCTAAGTAGCCCTTGGAATCATGGATAAAGTTGAGACCCTCCCCCCAAATCTGAAATGGCACCCCTGTGGGCAGGCATGGAATTGCCCACCCCTCCCCATGTGTGGCCCTATTGGCCTGACTGGAGCCACCACCACCCCAATATAGAAGTCAAACTGCACCTATGCCTCAGCCTGTCATTAAGGCAGGGATTACCCATCACAGGAGCTAGATGCCCGGAGGGTCTCTCACTGGTACAAGTCTGGTGCCTGTTAGAAGTGGTTACAACAGTATATTGTAAACTGTCCCTTAGATTACAAGACTAGCAGAAGCAAATTACATAGTAAGGTCATAACCTTAGTTACCCCCACACAACCTGGGTGAAATTTCTTGTTTTGTAATAACAAGCCCAGTGCTGAAAATGACATTAGAGAAAAGATAGGCCAAAAGACTGAGTGGTAAACAAATGAAAGCATTTAGTCCCAGAACCATAGTGGGGGTTATACTGATCCTGGGAAGCTATTCCACAGGGCAGAGTCAGCATCTGCAGTTTGACTGTATAATGGCATAGAAAGGAGGCTAATACTAGATACAAGGAAAGGCACGAAGTCTGTGAGAGAGGCTAGAACAAATCAATGGAAGATTTTACATAAATTTAAACTGAACCCTAAAACAGATGTGGGGCAGTGGAAGTATTTGCAGATGACATGTGGTCCTTTGGTGATTATTTTAGTTTGTTTTGGTTTTATTTTAGTGTAAATATACTATGATGTTATAGAACAGAAACACTGGCAATACTCATCATATAAACTACAGCCAAGTGTATTATTACAGAGAATAACCTTTACACTGTGTATGCAGCAGCGAAGAACCAGATTCTGCCATTCTTACTTACACTGAGTACTTCTCTACTTTTGGAAGAGCTCCACTGAATTAAATAGTACACTTGCGCCAGAATATATCCTGAAAAATGTAGGGGTGAAATAATCAGGAAAATGACAAGAAGTTATAAGTTAGCACAAGAAGTTAGACAAGAAGTTAGCACAGTGCCATGTAAACATTTCCATCCTTCTTTTAAATCACTATAAAATATTGTAGTCCTTGACCGCTCATCTCCACTCCATCCAACCCCAGCCTGAACAGAAAGGATAATCAAGTTCTCAGTGTTCCAAGAGAGCACTGCCAAGTGTTTCCTTTTAAATATTCACAACTGGCTCCTTTTTAAAATATATACAGTTAAAAGTAAAGCAAGACTTGAATTGCTATAAGGGTCTACATAATGTTGAAAGGATTATACTAATTGCTTTTACCTTTCTTTTCTCCAGGATGGGGTTCCTCACCACAGTCCTTCATTTCTATTTAATTTCTTTCTTATTCAATGAGGATGGATTCTTCAGTCAAGATTATCATACCTCTAGCTCCAAATTTTCTAACTACTGTATTCCTATTTAAACCGTTAATCTATAACTGAGGTACAGGCTCCAAAAACTGCAGGAGTCCTTGATTTCTCACATAACATTATTGAAAAAATAATCAGAAAATACTTTGAAGGGTTTGGTGCTCTGGAAGTTTTAGACATTTCCTACAATCAGATTCAGGAAATTGAATCTGGTGCCTTTGAGAATGTATTCAACCATATTTCTGTAAATCTTTCATTTAACAACCAGTTGCATGAAATTCCTTACCTTGCATCTCACCTAAATTCTTACAAATACATGAAACCCCAGATTTTCCACATTATAAATATTTTGAAGATCATCAGAGACTGCTTTGAAGTCTTCTGTGTCAGCAGAAGGGTTGCAATATTCCAAAGGTTCATCTGGCTTGTTAAATGTTCATTCCAAGTTCAGGTGAAGCATACGGGACTTTCAAAGACTAGACTAGACTAGATAAAAAGATAACTGTGTTTCCACCTGCTATGATATGGCATGCTTTCTGTAGAATGCCAAAATATGGAATACAAACTGTAAACTGTCTAAGGAAGATCTGACAAGAAAAAATGGATGCCAGTCTTTGTAAAGATCAGCTGGACAGTATTTTAGAGCTGAATGTTTGTCACAACAATCTGGAAATTGCTCTCTTGTCACATTTTATCCTTTTTCTTCCAATGGAAATTGTAGTCTATTGATGCTAGTTACAACAAAATAACAATTAGCAATGTAGATATTAGAAACATTTGTCATTTCACATCCAGCAAGCTTTTGTTTTTAAATATCAATAACAATCCCATAAACAATTTAGATACTATGTGTCTCCCTTCAACAGTTGGGATAATTGATTTGTTTTTCACAAGCATAAATCAAATAGCAAAAGTTTTGGTGCAAAATTGTTTGATTAAGAAAAGATAAATATTCAGGGAAATCAGTTCATCTATACTACTGATCCAGACAGCTCTGGAATAGTTGTAGACAAAACTGAACCTGGAAGTATACATATTGCTGCAATGTCATATATTAGAAGACAAGAAGGTACACCTATAGAAAGCCCGCCAGAGAAAGTAAATCATTTATAAATGTCAAACTGTTCTATTGTAGAACTCCCCAAAATTTGTCAGTAATGGATCCTCTTGGAAAATTTCTTCCAATATTGAAATATTTTAATTTATCTTGGAATAAGATCTCATTTTTACAAAGTAGGTTGCTTCCAGAATCTTTGATTAAGTTAGATATTAGCAACAATGCCATTACTACAATAGTGGAAGACATTTTGGGGCGTTTGACAAAATTCAATCTTTTAACTGTTCAAGGGAAACATTTTGTAACTGTGACTTGCACTGGTTTGTGAATACATATATCCATAGACCAAATCTGAGAAAATCTAAGATGCAGCTTTCCACCAGATAAAAGGATGCATTGTTCCATTGGTGTTCAAATGGCTATTACAGCTTGTACAGCCATATTGTCTATGTCAATAATAACAGGCTTATCTGGCATTTTAATGGACCCTGGAAAAATGGGCTGGAATTGGTGCATGGTGAAAAGGAAACAAGGTAAAAAGAGGCCAGAAAATAAGTTTTATAATGCCTTCATTTCATACAGTGAAAATGATACAAGTTGGACTAAAGAGAACTTTCTGGAAAAACTAGAAATGAATGGGTTTAAAATATGTTACCATGAGAGAGATTTCGAACTGAGGCATCTGGTACTTGGTAATATTTTCTATTGCATAGAGAACAGCCGTAAGGTCCTTTTTGTTTTCTCCCTCAGCTTTGTAAACAGCTGCTGGTGTCAATATGAACTAGATTTTCCTGAACAGCAGGTCCTGAATGAAAATCAAGATTCTCTCATTATGGTTGTGTTGGAAGACCTCACACCCAACAGTGTGTCACAGAAATCCAGCAAACTCAGAAAATGGTTAAAAGGAAAACTGATTTAAAATGGAGCCCAGACGAACACAAAGAGAAAATTTTTTGGCACCCGCTCACAGCTGCCTTAAAAACATCCAACAACCCACTTGTTCTGAAATCAGATAATGGACTGACAAGATATGTACGCGATGGAATGTGACTATTAGAATACATTAAGCTTGTGATGTAACATTTGCAGTCAAATAAGGCATATTTGCATATTTAATTTCAGCAAAGCTTTCCATTTACAAAATAGGAATTAAATCTATAACCTGACCAGTCCAATGAGAAATTATTAAGCAGTTTGTGCCAGGTACATTCATTTCATCTTGAAAAGAAGCTATCGTGTGGAATACCAAGGCTTTGATATTATCAATGTCACTATTTCCTAGAGTTTGATAGTCTTACAATTTTAAACCTTGTCAGTGAGGGTTCAGGAAATATAGTGGACATCAGCAAAGAGAAACTTGAGTCATATCATATGTTCTAAATATCTTTTCAAAATCTCTGGTGAACTAGTCAAAAACAATGTGGTTAAAAGGCACAGATGCGGTTAACGTTATGGAGATCTAATATTGCTCATGATGAGAAAAGACAGAACAGAAAACAAAGGTCATAATACAACATTCTTGTGATTCAGACTGACCAATGTGTTGCAGTTCAGAAACCAACACATTTGCAACCACTCCCAAACCTGGCAGTGCCCAGTCTGCTTCTAGAGACCAAAAACAAAAACAAAACAACCCCCCCCACAATAAATAATTGCATTTCACATCTATGGTTTCCAAAATCCTTTACAGAAGTGAAGACTTTATAGTCTAAAAGACTCTGCTAATACAAAGCATTGGGGGAAAAAATTCCTAGTCCATGTTGTGTTGCGAGCCCTTATTCAATCGCTAAAGTATCGAGATAGAACAGAGTTAAGATAGTACAGTGATGGGTATTATAGAATATCCATTGACAACAAGATGTATGTATGTAGAGATACCCCTAAGGTATCTAACCAGACACTCAAGAAAGTACCAAGAAGAAAAAGCCTCTAACCCATGACCATGCAGGCAAGAGAAGGCCAAGAGAGAGAAATGCTCTGCAGCTAATGGAGAAATATTGGTGATGGCCAGGGTGACTCAGACTACCTCATCTTAGGGCAGAGACATGGAGAAATTCCAGCTAACATCAGGGATCAGCACCACATTGTAACTAGGAACAAAAAAGCCTGTAGAAGACACCAAATTAACTCACTGATTTTACATGCCTTTTGTTTTTCAACCTAATTCTTGCCGGATCATGAGTGATCAGGAAAGGAATAAGAAATGCTACTTCTAGACCTGGTCTACCCTACATAGGTCTACATAAACCACCTTGCACTGATCTAGCTGTGCATGTGTCTATGCTTAAATTGGCCTCCCACTGTAGTAAGCTCTCCATTATGCCGACATAGTAACACTACCTCCCTAAGTGATGTCGAGCTATGGCTGATATACTGAGGCTCATGCAGTGCAAATGTAGAAAATCCATTACCTATGGAGACCGGAAGCCCCCACCCCCTTTAAAAACCTGACAGGGTATAAATTAGCTGTTACCACTCAAGAAAGAGATCTTGGGGTCATTGTGGATAGTTCTCTGAAATCATCCACTCAATATGCAGCGTCAGTCAACAAAGTGAACAGAATCATCAAGAAAGGGATAGATAATAAAGACAGAAAATATCATATTGCCTCTAAATAAATCCATGGTACGCCCACACCTTGAATATTGCATGCAGATGTGGTCACTCCATCTCAAAAAAAGACATATTAGAACTGGAAAAGGTTCAGAAAAAGACAACAAAAATTATTAGGGGTATAGAACAGCATCTGTATGAGGAGAGATTAATAAGACTGGGACTTTTCAGCTTGGAAAAGAGGTGACTAAGGGGGGATATGATAAAGGTCTATAAAATCATGAGTGGTATAGAGAAATTAAATAAGGATGTGCCATTTAGTCCTTCTCATAATACAAGAACAAGGGACTACCAAATGAAATTAATAGGTAGCAGGTTTAAAAGAAACACAAGAAAGTATTTTTTCACACAATGCACTGTCAACCTCTGGAACTCCTTGTCAGAGGGTGTTGTGAAGGCCCATACTATAACAGGGTTCAAAATGGAGCTAGATAGAGTCATGGAAGATAGGTCCACCAATGGTTATTGGGCAGGAATGGTGTCCCTAGCCTCTGTTTGCCAGAAGCTGGGATTGGGTGATAGGGCATGGATCACTTGATGATAACCTGTCTATTCATTCCCTTTGGGGCACCTGCCATTGGCCACTGTCAGAGGACATGACACTGGGCTTGATGGACCTTTGATCTGACCCAGTATGGCCATTCTTATGTGGAAAAATGTTTTTGTCTCATCTACGTTAAAAATTAAATTAAAAATTAAAAATAAGACTGTTTTCAACACCAAGTCAGTAACCTACTGCTCACAAACGTTCTCAGCTTTGAGTCAATGTTCTAGTGTAGATGGGACTTGCATGCCATTTATTTCTTGCATTTATAAAGCTTGATGGTCCAATGTTTCCATCATGAATGACAAACCTCATGTAGTCCATAAACGAATGTTGAAGTTGTCCACAGAAAAGACAGCTCTGGTCTATCTGACTAAGTAATTTACATGTGTTTTATTATCAGACAGCCTCAGTGTTGCTAAAAGCTAGAAGTACTCCTATTGTGAGGCTACTCCACCAGTGGGCAAGATTCTCCAATCACTACCAACAGTATAAAATCAGGAGTAATTCTGAGTTATCCAAGAGCAGAAATAGTAACCTTATGAATTAATGAGCAAGTGAATACAACCAGCCAAATTTGGCCTGGTGTGAGTTATGAGCAGGTACACTGACTCAATGGCAGTTGCTCCTTCTTACCCCTGAGCTGGATTTGAACCATTAGCTTTAGAGTTCTGAGATTTTAAAAGGAAATGGTGGTAGTTACATAAGTAATTTTCACAATTATGAGCTATACATTCCCAGCTTTGGAAACTGTCCATTTTCTAACATTTATAATAGCTATTTGCTAAACTCCTCTCAGCTGAGGATTTCAACCAAAATGTTCTTTGGGCAAGAACATGGAGTAACTTATTTTCAATTGTATTAGCTAGCAAAGTTATAATTAAATAAATTCTGCCTTAATTAAAATCTGTTTGATTAATCAGAAATGTTCTATGGCCACATAGATTTGACTGTGCCCAGGCTTTCAAGAATAGTATCTCTTCTTCTCCCCATCCAGATTTCATACTTTAGGACTATCTATCTGTTTACACATACCCAGTCTATCCCATTACAACACTACATTCTCTCTCTGTCCAGGAAAGCAAGTTGGAAACTGCAGCCAGATTAAATAACTAAGGGTATGGCTACACTTGCAGCTGTACAGCACTGGGAGTTACAGCTGTCTTCGTACAGCTGTGTAGGGAAAGCGCTGCAGTGTGGCCACACTGACAGCTACCAGCGCTGCAGTGTGGCCACATTTGCAGCATTTGCAGCGCTGTTGGGAGTGGCTGAACAGGCATTCTGGGATACCTCCAAATACCTCTGGAGGCCAATTACAGTACTTTTGGTGGCCACACTGGCGGAGCAACGCTGCATCACCAGCGCTGCAATCGTTATACCCCAGGCAGAGCAGGAGTACAGCCACCGCTGCAGCCAGGGAGATGCAGTGCTGTATATGCCTTGCAAGTGTGGATGGTAAGTTGCAGTGCTGTAAACCCACCACCAGCGCTGCAACGCTCCAGTGTAGCCAAGCACTAAGTCCCACCAGGGCTGTTAGTTTAGCTCCCTCTCTGCTGCAGTTTACATTTCACTGCACTTGAAGTGCTGGGCTGTGTCAGTCTTCAATGGCTTTAGATTTAAATCTTAGGTTTGATTCTTAGGTCAAAGTCTCCAAGCTAAATAGATGTGCATGTATTTAAACATTCAGTACTGTTTGTGGCCTTCACTGAATCTATGGATTTTCTCATAGTTTCTCTTGCTATGTCTTTGTAAAGATTCCACCTCAACATGCATACAGACGTCACTGTCATCGATGGATAGAGAACCCAGGACCTTCAGACCTGTGATCTTCAGTTTAGAAATTGCTATCTTAGTTCTATTGTAAAGAGGCCACACATAGCACTGAACTGACAAGCCTTTTCTAATAACTTCTTGACCTCATGTACGTACAGTATTTCCAATAATTACATGACACGTAAGCTTTTATAGTGCAGAAATGAAAAATACACACAGAGAGAGACTATTGCATCAATTGCCCTAATGGGTGAAGAAATTAATCGATACCACTGGAATTCAAGAACTGCAAAAACTGCTGCAATATCATAAATATTTTTAAAATTATAAACTATAATTATGCTCATGTAAATAAGTATAAGTCATCTGGCAGTCACCACTGATTTTGTCCATTACTCCCACAAGGTCCTTTGTTCTTTCTTCCATGACATCTCATGCATAAAACATTGCTCAAACTATTATTGTTAGTGATTTATTTATGGTACTAGGTTCTTTTCAATCAAGTACAGCTGGCCCTGCCCCTAGGAGCTCACAGTCCAAGGAGACAATGGGGTTAAAGGAAGAGGAGGAACCAACAGTTATTTTTCTTTACCAATAGCTGAGCAGCTATTAGCGGATGGGAAATTAATTCTACATTTCCTCTTATGTGACTATTTCTACTCTGGAGCCCTAAAAGGATTACCAAAGGCCCATTTAATAATAAATATACAACAATTTGTGATATTTGGTTACTAATTGCATCTCAATATTCTCTAATGACTGGACACATCCACTATACATGCATAAAATCTCCTCTTTCACCACAATTTCTCCAGCATTTAATCCCATTAAATCTATCTATATTTTTTAACCTGACTGGCATGAGGTACCATTGATGTAGTATCTTAAAAAAAATTTCTTTTATTGTGCTACAGACTGAGGTTGCCGGTCCTCTTTTCCATATGAAAGTCCACTCCTCTGGCGTAATCTGTCAAGCCACATCCTTTTCCCACCATTTCATACATGGACATTTATTTTTTTTTGGTTAGGAGAGTTGTGTACAAAGACTGATATCAATTAGTTCTAATTTTTGTCTCCTGACAATACACATAGCTTCTATTAAAGTTAGCTTTTAATATAAAAAAGGTTTTCTAGAAAGTTGAGAAACAATGTCTGACCTGAAAGTACTGGTACCAGGAAACAGAGTGTCAGTTAAACTTGGTTTTGATCTCTTAATAAATTAGACAATTTCTTTACTGAATTGCTGGCCAACTGTGTGTAATCCATGGTTCTCCCAACCTTTGAAGTTTTCTAGTTCACAATTTGGGTTAAGATCTGGATTATTTGCAATGGGTGTCATTGGTGAGGGAGAAAAAATGCATCTTATTTCTAGTTCTAACCCAAACCTACAGAGTAGCATTTGCTAAAGGAGGTGTATACATTTCTGGAGGGCATGCTTTTTTCGTTGTTTTTTGTTTTTTTGTTAATCCACGGTAGTAGCTTTGCAGTGTTTACAATTTTCTTGTTCAATTTTCTTGTTCAATAAAGGCCCAGTGGTTAGCTGGGTTAGAGCACCCCCAATTCACTACTACTTTGAGTTGGCTGGCTTAATAGTATCCTAGAATATTTAGGCATGGTTTACACTGAGGTGTGTGTGTGGTGGGGACTGACCTAAATTACGCAATTTCAGCTACGTGAATAACGTAGCTGAAGTTGACGTACTTAGACCTACTCACTGCGGTGTCTTCACACAGTCACAGCCAACTGCTGCCACTCCCCCATTGACTCTGCCTGCACCTCTCACAGCAGTGGAGTACAGGAGTTGATGGGAGAGCACTCAGGGGTTGATTTATTGTGTCTAGACTAGACGCAATAAATCGACCCCCACTGGGTCAATTGCTGTCCACCGATCCGGCCGGTAGTATAGCTTTACCCTTAGTTCATCCTGTTTAATAGGTCTATACAAAGTATCTGCACTCACTCTTGTTCTTTTTGTATGCCATATATATTCAAACATGCTCTGTATTCCCACTGGTGTTTTATTTGGGATACTCACAGAAAGATTTTGAGACAAGAAAGAGATCCTTGGCACAATGTTCACTTTGACTGTAACTAGTCTTCCCAACCGAGAAATTACATGCTTTCCCAGCACTCCAGATCTTTTTCCATTTGCTGAAGTGTGGTTTGATATTTAAATCGTAGATTTTTAAATCGTAGATATTTAAATTCTATGTTGTTTGTAATTTGAATTCCCAGGTAACTTACAGAATTTATTGCCCGTTTGTACCCAAATGTTTTCTGAAGGAGTGACTTTTCAGCATCTGGCAAATTTATAGCTAGTATTTCAGATTTGGCATAGTTTACTTTAAATCCAGAAACTTTCCAGTGTTTTAAAAATATCCTGAGAACAAGTTTTTTGCTTTGAGTTGGAAGCATACTTAATACCCCTTGTTACTACTAACCCTATGTCCCACCAGGGCTGTTAGTATAGCTCCCAATTGTATCCTTCAACAATATAAATCATCTTTGCTTACTCTTAAATTGATTTTTAATCTGAAAAGGTATGTGTTTAGCAAATCTGCCCACTCCTCTTTTCTTTTGTTGAACCAAAAAATGTCTTTTGAAATCAATTACCTTTAACACCTGTAACCTGCCCTTCCTGAAAATGAGTTTCTTGACGTAAAATAATTTGAGGGTGGATTTTTAAAAATTCTACCAACGCTATTTTTCCAATTATTTAGCCCTTTCACATTCAAAGACATTACTTTAAAAGGAAGAGCCATTGAGAGTAACTATTTAGCTTCCTGAAAAATTTGAAATTACTGTAATTCTTTAGCTGTTGGATCGGAACCTAATAGCTTTCTTTGACAGGGTAATGAGTCTTGTGGATGGGGGCAGGGGGAATGGTAGACGTGGTATATCTTGACTTTAATAAGGCTTTTGATACTGTCTCATATGACCTTCTCATTAACAAACTAGGGAAATACAACTTAGATGGAGCTACTATATGGTGGGTGCATAACTGGTAGAAAAACCATTCTCAGAGAATAGTTATGAGAGGTTCACAGTCAAGCCAGAAGGTCATATTGAGTGGGGTCCCGCAGGGATCAGTTCTGGGTCTTGTTCTGTTCAATATCTTTATCAATGATTTAAATAATGGCATAGAGAGTACACTTGTAAAGTTTGCAGATGATACCAAACTGGGTGGGATTGCAAATGTTTTGGAGGATAGGATTAAAATTTAAAATGATCTGGATAAACTGGAGAAATGGTCTGAAGTAAATAGGATAAAATTTAATAAGGACAAATGCAAAGTAGTCCACTTAGGAAGGATCAAATCAGTTGCACATATGCAAAATGGAAAATGATGCCTAGGAAGGAGTACTGCATAAAGGGATGGGAGGTCATAGTGGATCACAAGCTAAATATGAGTCTAAAGTGTAACACTGTTGCAAAAAAAGTGAACATCCTTCTGGGATGTATTAACAGGAGCATTGTAAGCAAGACACCAGAAATAATTCTTCCACTCTATTACACACTCATAAGGCCTCAGCTGGAGTATTGTGTCCAGTTCTGGGTACCACATTTCTGGAAAGATGCAGACAAATTGGAGGAAGTCCAGAGAAGAGCAACAAAAATGATTAAAGATCTAGAAAACTTGACCTATGGGGGAAGATTGAAAACACTGGTTTGCTTAGTCTGGAGAAGAGAAGACTAGGGGGTGACATGATAACAGTTTTCAAATACATAAAAGGTTGTTATATGGATAAGGGCAAAAAATTGTTCTTCTTAACCTCTGAGAACAGGACAAAAGCAATGGGCTTAAACTGCAGCAAGATAGGTATAGGTTGGACATTGCGAAAAACTTCCTGTCAGGGTAGTTAAGCATTAGAATAAATTGCCTAGAGAGGTTGTGGAATCGCCATCACTGAATATTTTTAAGAGCAGATTAGACAAATAGTTCTCAGGGTTGGTCTAGATAATACTTAAGCTTAACTAGAGTGCAGGGGACTGGACTAGAAGACCTCTCAAGGTCCCTTCCAGTCCTACAAGTCTATGAACCTTTTGTTTCTAATTATGTTGCATTCATGATTGTGTGCCTGAATACAGCTTTGTGTCTGTTTGTAAACCTCCATCTATTTCTTGTATTAATCCCCTTCCCAGCCTCCTCTGTTCCCGCCCCTCCTGCATTCCCCTTACTCTAAATCCACAAACGAAATACCACTTTAACATATAAAACAGTCCCCAAATGACTGTGCTTTGTTAAACCATTAGGCTAACAGAAGACAGATATTATTGATCATCCCAAATAAAGCAAGTGTCATACTATTTTCTTGATAACAATAACATAGTTACTGTTCAGCTGTTCGTTCCTGATGACTCCCGAGAAGTCCCTTTAGATTACTCCTCAGGTATCTGAGTTCTCCTATTCACCTTTACTTCTGCCATTGCCATTATGGCATTTAAAGTCTTTTGTCTTTTCTTTCCATTTCTTCTTTTTCCTGGGTTTCACTATTTATCCAGAATTTTTCAGTAGCTTATCTCTAGTTACTACCTTTGGAGAGATTTCTTGTATGTCTGAGATTTTGATTTCTATAACAAGCCAGTGGGTTGTATTTTTTCCTTGTTTACTGTTTCTTACTGTATAATACTGACTTTGGAAGCTGAATGAGAATTTAAATGGGAAACCTCATTTCTAGCAGCTATCTGCCCTCCTCAGCATTGTTGTAATTTGCTCTAGCTCTCTTCAATGTTTTAAGGTTAGGGCAGAGAGATCATGGAAAACGTGCAGCTTACAGACTTTGAGTATGAACTCTGAATGCTCTCTGGCTTTTTTCATAATTAAATTTTTCTGCTGCTAATTTCACAATTAGGTCTCTGAGTTTTTTATTATTATTATGAGGCCCAGGCAGGGGAAGCAGTGCCCTGTGTGCTCTCTCCACTTTTACCTCTCCCAAGGGGCTTAGATGTAACAACTCTACAATTAAAGTTTCTACATATCAGATTGGGTTTCCTCTTTCAGTGTTTTCAGGCACATCCTTAATTCTGATGTTGTTCCTTCTTGATCTGCTTTCCATATTGTCCAATTTAAGCTGCATCTCTCTCTGCTCCCTCAGTGCCATGTGGTTCTGTAGCTCTGTTTCTCTCTCACTTGCTTTTCTTAGGCCTGGTCTACACGGGGGGTGGGGGGGAGGGGTTAACGATCTAAGTTACACAACTTCAGCTATCTGAATAATGTAGCTGAAGTCGACGTGCTTAGACCTACTCACCGTGATGTCTTCACTGCGGTGAGTTGACTGCTGCCACTCCCCTGTCAATGCTGCCTGTGCCTCTCGTGGCGATGGAGTACAGGAGTCGACGGGAGAGAGCTCAGGGGCTGATTTATCGCGTCTAGACTAGACGGGATAAATCGACCCCCCCGGATCGATTGCTGCCTGTCAAATTGGCAGGTAGTATAGATGTAACCTTAGGCCAGTGACTTGCTCTTCCAAGTCAGCAACTTCCTTCTTTATTGCAAGAAGCTTGATCGTCAGATCATCTCTCATGCCTTAAACTCAGAGATCATCTCCAGAATGCCTGCTTTGGTTGCCATTTGATTTTCTTCAGCTCTGACATTTCTGTCTAATTTGGCTGCCATGAGTTCACTTGGAGTCTGAGAGATTTCTCCATGCTGTGAGCCAGAAACAGTCTTCTGAAAATTTAAAAAGATAACTCACTAAGAATTCCTTGGAGAAGCCATCCTCTGCAACTGTATGGTCTCTTTTTGTGGGGAGTTTAGTAGGTTTGGGAGTGTGAGGGTTGATGAAGGCAAATTGCTTTGCTATCCCCTCAAAGCTCAGGCTTCAGACAGCCATGTTATTTTGGCTCCTTGATGGTCTCCTCTCCAGATCTATTTTTACCATGCAGTCTATGAGAAATTGTCAAATTATAACCACTAGGTAAATGACCAGTAAGAATTTATTTTATAGTTTATAAAATAAATTAATCAACTGAAAATCATCTGGCTGTGAACATATCTGACTAATATTATTATTTTCCTCCTCATATATACACAAACACGCATATATATATATATACACACATACACAGATATATACATTGTGATGGGGCAAGGCCAGATGGCTACAGTAAAGTACTGAGAAACAGGTATGTTAGCCTATTGGCATCCCAGGGGTGGGCGGGCAAAGCCCGCCCACTTCTAAAGGACCTCCCCCCAGCCTAAGGGGAGGATCCACAGGTCCAGAACACCAAATAATTACGTGGGACAAC
>NC_133771.1:186565243-186566583 GCF_003597395.2 Chelonoidis abingdonii | reverse complement strand
TAGGGTGACCAGACAGCAAGTGTGAAAAATGAGGGGGGGGGGGGGGGGTAATAGGAGCCTATATAAGAAAAAGACCCCAAAATCGGGACATCTGGTCACCCTAATTGTGTAAAATACATGAATGTGTTATTTTGCTGATCTGGAATTTGTGGTAAATCCATACTTTTAAAGCAGTCTTCAAACAAAATATGGTTTGCAGAGAGAGTTAAACTGTGGATACTTTATCAAATAAAAACATGAAAGGTAAAAATAAGTTAGAATTATTTCTGTGTCACACAGTTGGTCAAACAATCATACTAGAAACACTACCAATTAGAAATTTCTGGATGACACTGTAGACCAACATTAGGGTTTTGTCATACTGCTAAAGTATTTCCAAAGAATATCATCTGATAATTACAATATTTGTGTATTTGTACAGCACCTTTCATGTGCCCTTTAACATTTTTCACTTTACAAAAGTGGGTAATTATTTTGATAGCATTCTGGTTTTTCTCTCTAATCCTGAAAATAATTTTTATGCTCCAAATTAGGGAGTTTTGCCAAAGCCAAGTATAAGATTATAAACTCTAAATCCATGACACAGCAAGTGCAAAGTATTTCAAAATGTATTTGAAACCATCCACCTCAATTTAGCCTTGGGCTACTATGATACATTAGGTGCACCAACTTAAATAGACATCAAATTAATCATCTTTTAAATATCAATTTATTTATGGCATTTACATCACTTCTACAAATGTGCCAATACTATATTAGATAGTGATCAAGGTCTGGGATGCTGTGAGACTTAAATATTAGCTTGATCACTTCACAGTTGTCTTAAATATTACATCCTCTTACAAAAATGAAAAAAATCCATTCACATACATATGTAGTACCAAGACCGTACTGTTTGAAAAAGATACTTTTGTTCTATTATATAAAACTATGCTTTATCTAGAGCTTGATGCCAATCTAAATAAAACACTAGAGCTTTAGAAATACACATTTAAAATGATTTAGTAATTATTTTATGATTGTGCTGTTTGAAGGAGTAATTTTTTACTCTAAAGCATGTTTGAACAAAACATTGTGATTTTTTTTTGAACTAAGGACTCATTTTTTCCCTTGTCTGTGCTCTTTTTAGGTTTGGTAGAACAAGTGCTCTCTCTTTCAGTCCAGCTTCACCTTACAATGAGCTCTTAATTAGGGCACTATATCTTCTACAATTCAGGGACTGCCAAATCTGCTGAGGAAACTAACACAAAATTGTGCCTCACAATCATAGAATGTCAGGGATGGAAAGGACCGCAGGAGGTCATCTAGTCCAACCCCCTGCTCAAAGCAGGACTAACCCC
>NC_133771.1:186476409-186565143 GCF_003597395.2 Chelonoidis abingdonii | reverse complement strand
GGGCCTGGGTTCCCCCCAAACCTCCCAACTCCTGATCAGACACAGGAGGAGCTGACCCAGACTGTGGGTTCCACAAGAGGCGAAGATCACTGAGGTGAACAAATCCACCAATAAGCGCAGGACCCACCAAGGAAGAGGAGGAACTTTGTCACCACATATATACACACATATATACACACATACACATATATATATATTTTACAGAGTATCTCATCTCAAACAATGATCAGCATCAGATGTGTCTGAGGAAGGTGAAGTAGACCCACAGTAAGGATAATCTGCCCCTCATGAAGGTCTAATCCTAATCTCTAAATCAGAAAATATTTTAAAGGCCAAAGCAGGAGGCTTTATATCCCTTCCAAAATTTCTTGGCATTAACTATTATAACTCTGGGTATTCTTATTACCCATATAAATGTCCATTCCCTCTTTGAATCTTGGCAGATTCTTGGTCTCAATGACATTATGCAGCTATGAGTTCTCCAGTCTAATTCTGTGTTATAAAAAAAGGACATGCTACCTTTCAGTTTCATCTTCTTGTGTTATCAGACAAGGAGAACAGTAGCTCCAGATCTACCTTCTCTAAACCATTCAGTATTTTATATACTTTTATCATGTCCTCTCTTATTCATCTCCATTATTTTCAATCTCTTAATATGAATGGCCCACCCCTCTAACCATTCACATGTTGCATCTTGTCTCAGTTAAACTGCCACTTTTATGAAGTAAGCAAGTTTTATTTTGTGTACAGTGTCCAGCACAATGGTGTCATGATTTAATGGGGCCAGTTAGCTACTACTATAGTACAAATAAATAAGACTACTGGAGACAAAAATCACTTATTTTGTGATCTTCTAATAACTCCTGATACTTACATTAAGGAATCACTTCAATAAAATTACAGCAACATAATATATTTTCTATTTACCACATCCATACAGCTCCCCAAAATGCTTTGTTGTTTAATATTATGTAGGACAACTCAAATTGGACAGTGTTCCATTTGCAATTAAAAGTTCAGAAATGCTACATTTTATATCTGATACTGCAAACATTTAAAAATATTAGGAATACAAAGTTACATCAGCAGTTAACTTAAGAAAAAACATTATAAAATATTTTGAAAAGATTTCAATCCCTTTCTCACTTTACTCATCACACAAATATTGAATACATTTACTTTTATGAGCAAAGTGATTATAACCCTTAGTCATGTTATGGAGCTCACATGATTCAAAGCAAATGCATAATCTGAGCATAAACAAACAAACCTCCTTAAAACCTGATCTAACAATACCTGCACACCTCAACTCTCGCTGACTTCAGTGGGAGGTTTGGACGTACCAGGAATGCAGAACAGGAGATGTGTAAGTTAAGTACATATAGGACCCAATCCTACATCCATTTCTCAGAGTCAGGGCCCAGTCCTAATGTCCTTTCTCAAGTAAAGATTTCATTTAGTGCAATCAGTGTGGTGTCTGAGTGAGAGCTGCAGGATCAAGCTCATAACATCATATCCACCCCAAAAAATTATGCGGCATCATGCTAAGGAGTAATCCAAAAACAGAAAAAAAACCAAACGTGAGACATTTTAGTTAGTTATATTTTATCATCACTTTAGCGAGGACCATGTTATTCATTCACAGAGAAAAATATCTGGGTAGGGAGAAAAGAACCATTGAAATTATTTCAGCTTTAGATTTCTTTAGATTGCTTACTGCAAGAAATTATGTCATGTTTTAATTACTGATTATTACACTTTATTTTCTTTAAACTAAGAAAATTGTTCATTAAAATGACATTCTTCAAAGGAAAAACTGTAAAATAGTTTAGTTTCTAAAAAAGCCAGCTAGAACAATTCACATTACTATGAAAGGATGTTTTTCTATTTCTAAATAATAAATCATTTCCCTGGAACTGAACAATGTAACTCTGTTAATTAAAGAAGCCAACTTTTTCAGACTTGGGTGGCTAAAATGAGGCACCTAAACTTGTAAGTGGTTTAATTATTTCAGAGCTCCTGAGCTCCTGCTGAAGGCTATAGAAATTCAGAGGGTTCAGCACTTTTGAAATACAGACCACTTATTTAAGTGATTGACATTAAGAACACCAATCTGAAAATTCTGGCTGCAGATTTAATAGTAAAAACTTAATTTTAAAACTAAAACTGTTCTGTTTCAATAGGGATTTCCACAACACACAATACAATAAAACTAATTATCAGCATTATAAAAATATTTAATTTCTATATTTTGTTGCTTATGTAGGGCTATAGATAAAATGCAGAAGTAAACAAATAATCTGACTTCAAGATAAATAATGCATCACTAGACTGTTTTAAAATGTTATAGTAGATAAGAAAATCTGAAAAAGTAGTAATATTATGATTACTTGGTAAATCTGTTTCTTCCAGATATTAGTAATTTCTACCCACATTTGATGGCAATGTCAGATTTTAATCTGCCAAATACATATAAAGTCATAGACAAAAAGCCAAACAATAACACTGCTCCTCAAGTAACAGTTTGTAAAGTAGAAAATTACATAGGCTATTGCATTAGCAATAAATGCCAGCACTGTGATATTGCAATAGTCATTTGTATCCTCAAGTGAAACTTATCATTTAGGCATTGAAAGTTAACTTTTATCGGTTGAAAATAACTTCTCCATATACCACTAAAATGGTATTTTATGACACCAGTGCCTACAATAAAGGTGTAACAAAAATTAAGATTACCATATAACAAGGCACAATGCCTTTTGCAAGGATCATTCCTAATAGATAGTGATATACTGCCATTTATAACTAACCAGGAGTGAAATCCTGGTCCCACTGAAGTCAGTGAGAACTTTCCATTGACTTCAATAGAGCCAGGATTTCACGTTAGAACCATAGAAAAATTTACTCAGTCTGGCACTTGTTATAGGAATATTATTCATGCTTTCAATTCCTGCAATAAAACAAACTTTATACTTAAATTATCAAGATAAATCCTTAAGCATCCACCCAATTCACTGGAAACATGGTTTTCTACGTTCCTAAAAATACAGCAAATATATAACAAACCATAATGTTGACATAGTCTGTTTTCTTTACATACTTTGCCACATGATGTAATTAAACCTACACTTTCAACACTTACAGTGTTCAGCATAAAATTTAGTAACAAAACCACCCTAATATCACTATTCCAAGTACAAATCTAAAAGATGCCCTTTTTATTAATGGAAAATCATACAATTTCAAGAAAATATCACGAAAACAGTATTCTACTGCTTAGTTCAACTCTAAATAACTGAATATTAACAATAATAGTAATTCATAAATTGGCAGCTGTATAGCAAAATTAGATATAATACTATACCTTTGAGTTTAGAATAATCATAAACAAAAACAAACAAGGGGAGACAGAGAACCAGATGAAGTGTGGACAAGTTTCTCTGACATCATTCTCCAAGTTAAACGGAGGGGACAGGAATCTGTTTAGCTGAAATGCTGTCATAATCTCGCACCAAGTCATTGGTGGTATGATAATGCATGGCAATATAGGATTTGGCAAATCCAAAAGTAGACTTTACTGGCTGTAAGCTATTTGGGGTGCTCACTTCCTGGGAAGGGCTGCTGTTATAGATGCTGTAATAAGGTTCAATGCGGGTATTCATGGGGGTTGAGCTGCTCTGTGCGTAGTGCTGATGTCCAACAGAAGCCTTGGGACTCAACACACTTTCCTTAGAATGACTAGGACCACAAGCTTGATCCACAAACTTTTTCTGAGGTTTTGGAGACAACATGTATGCCGAATTGGTTTCATGATGAGATGACTTGTTTCTGTTGACTTCCAAGCTCCCTTTGCCCATGGCTCGAAGCCTTGTCTTCTGCTTGCAGCAAAAAAAACCAAGGGCTAAATATTGGAGACACCAAAGGACTCTCCTCCTAAGTCCAGCACTGTTCCGGGAATATATAAAAGGATTTAATCCAGATTTGAAAAAAATGAGGGTAAATCCACACAACTCGAACTGGTAGAGGATGAAACCACCATTACTGGACAGCACATCCTGCACTAAGAAGATCCCCAGGGGGAGACAGCAAACTAAGATAGAGAGGACAATGACCACACATGTCACCACTGCTTTGGAGTCTTTAGCTGTGGACAAATTGACTGCAGACACCAGTTGGAGTCTGCTCCAATTGGTGGCTGCTGGAGCTGGCAGCTGGCTGAGATTCTTACTGTATCCATGGGTCTGGACATGCTGCAGCTTATTGTAGTTCTGGTTCATGTACAAAGCAGGCACAGCACACTGCATCCCATCCACCCTTCCTGAAACAGGAGGTCCAATGAAAGGCTGGGGTCTGGAGGCATCTACTGTGATGATGGGGGGACATTTCCTCACTTGGGCATTTCTCCTCAGTGCCTGGGCTATCATGATATAGGAGACGGAGACCACAGCTACACAGCAAATGAAATCACTCACATACAAGTAAAGGATGATCTTCCCTTCGCCACTGATCAGGCTGGACATGGGGAGGCAGAGGCGGGATTTACGGGTTCTCAGGGTGGCCAAGGTAGCCAGGGTGAAGCTGGTGGCCCACAAGAGCAAGGTGAGCAGGAGAGTGCAAGGGAAGGAGGCAGTTCGGTTGGGCTGCTTCCCCAGCACCATCCGCAGCCGATGCAGGGCAATCACAGCCACTGTCTTGAGAGACATGATGATGAAGCCCGAGCTGGTGAGGTGGAAAGTGAAGCAGAAAGCATCAGGAACACCATTCACAGAGTTGAAAAACAGGACGAAGGCAAACATGGGGGCAGTCACCCCACAAATGAAGAGGTCGCAGAAGGACAAGTTGAGGATCATAAAGTCAAAGTTAGTCCTGAATTTCCTGAAGGCTGGGTCGAAAAAGGACAAGAAGACAATAAGGTTGCCATAGGACCCCAGGCAGAAGATGATAGCCAGCAGAAAGGTGCAGGTGACCAGTGTAGCTGTGTGGATGATCTCCTGGAGATCCCCCTGGAAAGAGGAAGAGGTGGAATTCCCACTGAGAGAGTGCAGCAGGTGTAGTGAGGTGTTGAAAGGATCCAGGCGCTTTTGGTCGGCCCAGTCCTGCAGCCTGTCTGTCAGGTTCATTTTCACAAAAATAAACACACTGCCACCCCCAAAAAGGGAGTCCAGTGCCTCAACTCAGAGGTTTGGGGCAAGGTGAGTCCATGGTGGATGAAGCCTGTACACACCTCCACCCGAAGAAAAAAAGTCAGAGCACAGAGATTAGCCCACAAAAGAGCATGAGTCACTGAATGGCAGATGTTAGGAATGAGAGAGACCTAACAGGACACACACCTCATCCCCTAGGGGCTGAGGCAGGGCTCTTCCCTGAAGTACAGGAGCCCTCCCAGTCAATAAGGCATTTACAGAGACAGGACCGGGGCCAGAGAGAGACCCCAGTCCCTGCACGCAGGGCAGACCTCCCCCGCTTGGTAAAAGAAGGCAAAGGCCGCAGTCAGAGCCGGCCCCTCCCCGCACCCCACAGGCTCCCTGGTGAACAGGATCATGCCCCCCCCCTGGCTCCCGCAGCGCGGGTACAGACCCAGAGCCGCTGGGGCGGTGGCAGCGCTGCCCCGCTTGCCCCCCGCCGCCCCGCCCCCGGCAAAGGGAGTCCCGGAGCCCAGTGGGGCGCCGGGGCTGGGATAGGGGGCGGCGCGGCCAGCTTCTGGCGGGTGACCCAGGACTCCCCAGCCGGGGCCGGGCAGGAGCAGCCGGCAGGATGCACGCAGGGCCCGTGGCGCCCGACCCCGCAGCCTCCCTGCCGGCCCCGGCGCTCCCTGCTCCGCAGGTGCCCGCACCGCTGTGCGCGCCCCTCCTGCCCAGTTGTTTTCTCCTCCCAGATGTGAGCCCCACCCCCGCCGCCTGCGGCCATCCGGGCAGCCAGGCGCGGGGACTCGGGCCGGTTAGTCCGCCCCCGCGGAGCCTCCTTACCTCGCTGCTTGCGGCGGCTCTGCTGCGGCGGCGCCGGCCTGGCCTCCGGGCGGCCCGGCTCTCTGGCGAGCGCGGGGCGGGAGCCTTTCCCGGCTGGGCTGGGGGACAGGCGGCTGCTGAAGTCATCTCCGACGTGCGGGAGGGGATCAATCCGCTCACTGCCACCTGCAGCCAGAGCCCGGCCGCGCGCTGCACCCCAGGGCACGCACACACTGCAGCCCCATCGCACAGTGCAATGCACAGTGCACTAGGACCACACTGGATCCCCATCGCACACTGAAATACGCAACTGCGTCCCCATCGCACAGTGCAATGCACACTGCACTACGACCACATACTGCATCCCCACCGCACACTGCATCCACAATGCACAACTGCACCACAACCACATACTGCATCCCCTCTGCACACTGCATCCACAATGCACAATTGCACCACAACCACACACTGCAATGAAGAACTGCACCACAATCACACACTGCATCCCCACCACACATTGCAATGCACACACTGCCCCACAACCACATAATGCACCCACATTGCACCACAACCACATATTGTACCCCACTGCTCCACAACCATACACTGCATGCACATTGCAATGCACACACTGCACCACAACCACATACTGTATCCCCACCACACCACAACCACATACTGCATCCATGCTACACCACAACCATTTCACCCAACATACACTGGAATGCACACCTTGTACAACAACCACACCGTACCCCCACCGCACACTGCAGTACACCTTGCACCACAAATGCACACTGCACTACAACCACTCTGCACCCACACTGCACCCTACTACACCGCAGTGCACCACACCTTGCAACACCCCTGCACAATGCAACACCACCACCACACGGCAATGCACACTGTACTACAACTATACACTGCACCCTCATGGCATGCACACACATGCTGCAACACACATACTGCACCACCACCATATACTGCATCACCTTTGCATACTGATAATGCACCACTACCACATGCATAGTGCACCATCACTATATGCTGCACCACCACTGCACACACACTGCAACACATCTGTGTGTGCACTACAAATGCAGCAACTCCACCTCACAGAGCCACACGGACGTACACTGCCATATACAGAAAGACAACCACACACAGCCCCATCACCCTCACAACACAGCCCTGCAACCCTGTAATACGAAAGAGGCACTGTCACAAGACACTGTAACACACAATTACACAGAAACATGAGAGAGGCAGCAGCATCACACACAACTACCACACACAGCAGCACAACATACAAATAGCAACACAGAAAAAGCACTGCTCCCACACACACAAACACACAACAAAACACATCTCCAGACCACACAGTGTGTGACAGCAACACACACACACTGCTGGTGACATGGCAATGCATAAAATGCTGCAGCAACAAAGTCTTAGAGCCACACACCGCGTCAGAGTCACAACAGCACTCCCTATGGCTGCCTCCAGACTGGCAATTTTTGGGAAAAGCATCCCTGTCCTGTGGATAGTGAGCTCTGCGTACTGACGCTGTCTCCTTGTTACATGGCTGTACAGCGGCCCAGCAACAAGGGGCCCCACCCTGAATTGGGAATCCTAGGCGTTACTGTAATACAAAATAAAATAACAACAGTGGGAGTGCTAGTGTAGGTTGCCTGCTACCATTGGAAGGACGTTGTCATGTAATCCTGCAGCTCTAGATGCCATGGTGTTAAAAACGGGCCAGATAACACTACGGATTCCACTGCTGCTACAAACCAGTGAAGAGCTCCAGTCTGAATTGTGTCAGTATAGGTTCAGCTCTAGCGTAGCCAGGACAAAAGTGTCTTCACAGTGTTGCCAACTCTGGTGGGGTGTGTGTGTGTGTGTGTGTGGGGGGGGGGGGTTGGGTTTCCAGAGCGATGGGATTTCTCTTAGAACTGGGCTAGTCTTGTGATGAGGCAAGACACTCCAGCCCTCTAGAAAATCTGAGCTGGAGTGGCTGCCCATTCCACTTGCCTGCCACCTGGGAAAACCAGAGTTATGGAAGGCAGAGCAGTCTCTCCCCCTTCCCCACTTGAAGCCATTCACAAAGGGGTAGGGAGGGGGAAGAAGGGAGCAAAAGAGTCCGGCAGCTCAGGGCAGCTCCATTTCCTCCTGCCCTCCCCCATCCTGTGAGCAATACGGATGGGATGGTGCCCCCCTCTCCATCCCTCTGCGGAGAGGCACAGGGAGAAAGGGGAGATGGGACCCAACTTGCAGCCCCTCCCCCAGCCCTGGAGAGGAAGATGAAGAACCCTAGGAGGAGCAGAGGTGAGGCTGGGCAGGGGGTGGGGTGAGAGCTCTGTCAGCAGAGGCCAAAATCCCCTTACCCAATATATCTGGCGGTGTGGGCAGCACTAATTGCCCCTCACACGTGGGATGGGCAGGAGTTGTTCAAAAATCAAAAGACAGACCAAAAACCCCACAATATAGTAATTTAAAAAAAAATCTCATAAATTTGGGGTCCAATCTCATGACTGTTTGGGGTCCAACTCATAATTTGTGATCTCTTGTGCTTGGCAGTAGTGAACCTTGACACCTGGTTTCAGCACTGGTCAGCTTCCTAGCCTTGATATAGCTATCCTCTCCCAACAACTCGGTGGCACAACAAGAATCAAATACTCTGTTGCCTTGGCAAGTGCTACAACTGGAAAGCGGGGAAAGACCTGTTAGGAATAGTACAACTGGCATCTGCTAGGGTGAGTGTCACACTGCAAAAAGGGCTTTTAGGGGTATTTCTGCAGAAAAAGGTTTGGTCTTAACCTGTGTTAGCTGAGGTGGGTTAAACTAGCGGGGAAGACACAGCAACTCAGCTTTTAACTCAGTTTAACAGCTCAAGTTAAACCCAGTGGGGCAGCTGCTAACCTGAGATAAAAGCTGAGTTGCTGTGTCCTTGCTGCTATTTGAATGCAAGTTAGCTAACCCGAGTTAAGAATGCACCTCTTCTGCAGTGCAGACATACCCTAAGTGTCTGCCCAGGATGAGGCCCTGCTACACATTTGGAGTTTTAGCCTACAGCAGGGGGTGGCCAACCTGTGGGTCCAGAGCCACATGTGGCTCTTCAGAAGTTAATATGCAGCTCCTTGTATAGGCACCAACTCCAGGGCTGGAGCTACAGGCACCAACTTTCCCATGTGCCGCGGGGGTGCTCACTGCTCAGCCCCTGGCTCTGCCACAAGCCATGCCCCATTCCACCTCCTCCCCAGAGCCTGCAGGGCCCTCACTCCTCCCCTCCCCCCGAGCCTCCTGCACACCACAAAATAGCTGATCAGGAGGTGCGGGGAGGGAGGAGGAGACACTGATTGGTGGGGCTGCCGTGGGCGGGAGGTGCTGGGAGCAGGGGTGGAAGGGAGCTAATGAGGGGCTGCTGACTTATTACTGTGGCTCTTTGGCAATGTACATTGGTAAATTCTAGCTCCTCCTCAGGCTCAAGTTGGCCACCCCTGTCCTACAGGGATGAACCTACTGGATACCTTTCCTCTGGTTAGGCTGAGTTGGAGGGAAAGGCATGGAAAGTGCTGTATTTTACTGTGTTCAATCTCCAGCCAGAGGAGGGCTCCATAATACCGGTGAACAGGAAAAAGAAATAATAGCCGGGGTCAGAGGCCAACAGGCTCAGGAGGATGCCAGCTAATCAGAGGCAGAGTGTGAGCTGGAGCAGTTGGCTAGCAGCTGTAGCCTCAGAACTGGGACATAGGTACTGGAACTAGGAATGCTGGGGGTGCTGCTGAGCCTCATGACCTGAAGTGGTTTCCTTCATCTACAGAGTTTATAATTTGGTTCAATGGCTCTCAGCACCTTTCCTATACAAATTGTCCAGCACCCCTGAGCTGGGAAGAGAGGCAAAGCTGGATAGAGAAGCAACCTGTTGCTGGCAGTTGTAGTGGCAGCAGCATGCAAGCCGGGGCCATGGGATGGGCAGCAGGAGGAGGAGAGTGCAGAGCAGGGGTTCTCAAAGTGGGGGTCTGGAGGTTATTACATGGGGGATCATGAGCTATCAGTCTCCACCCCAAACCCCGCTTTGCTTCCAGCATTTTTAGTGGTGTTAAATATACTTTAAAGAGTTTTTAATTTGTAAGAGGGGTCACACTCAGAGGCTTGCTATGTGAAAGGGGTCACCAGTACAAAAGTTTGAGACCCGTTGGTGTAGAGGGCCCCAATGAGACCCTGTTCCCCTTACAGCCCTGTACTGGAAGCTGGGCTGGGCTAGAAACCATGGGTTGATTTTTGTTGTAATCGTTGACATCACTGTGGTATTTACACTTCTTCCTTTTGCTAACCCAGCCAAGTAACCCCATTACTTATTTGAACTACTTGAATGTCAGCAGGGACTCTTGAGAGCTGGAACCTATAGAGCCTGGTGCTCAGAGTGCCTACAGCACTTGCCCCTGGGCTCATGGTACACAGATTTGTTGGCGGCCACCTAGAATGGAGCAGAGTGCGCAGCACTCAGAGCAACCCCCTGCAGCAAAGTGTGTGGGCTACACGCTGTCCATTGCCATTACTATCTGCAAGTTTCTACATAGCATGATGCACTCATTCTTCTTCCGGCCAGGGCTAAGCAGGTTTCCTGCTTGCTTTCTGACAGAAAGTCTCCTGTTGTTTCTAATAGTCTGTGAGAACACTTCTCTAACATTCCTGTGTATTTTGGACACTGGAGTAAAAAAGTCTCTTTCCCTTTCAATCTTGTCTCTGTCACTTTGCTCAGTTGTTCCCCTCCAGACCTGTACTGCATTGGTTTCCCCCAGTTTCCATCTGTTCACTGATTGTCAGGCTGACCATATTTTCCCAAAGGGAAAATGGGACACAGCGCGAGGCTGGCCTGAGCCCCCCTCTTCTCTGCACATGCAGGCCTGGCCCAGGCCTGAGTCCAAGCCGCTCTCCTGAGCTCTCTCTCCTGTGTGGGGCTGGGCTGGCCTGGCCCATTCTGCTCTCCAGAGCTCTCCCTCCCACATGGAGTTTGCATTGCCAATTGCTCCTCTACATCTTCCTCTGCACCCCACTATTTTGACAAAACTGCATTTGTCTGGTTTGCTCTTGTAACTGATTATCAGTTGGCCAGCGCAAACAGGACAAATGCCCAGTTTTGCTAAAAAAAAGCTCAGGACAGCCCGCCGGGACAGAGCTTAAAAAAGGGAGTGTCCAGGACAAGACGGGATATACAGTCACCCTACTAATCGTGTACTTGGCAGTTCTAACAGGGATCTGTAGTAACTTAGATGTTTGTTTTTGATCTTTTCTTCCCAATGACTCATATATGGTTGTCTCCATATCAGCATCATAGCAACAGTCAATCGTGCGCGCGCACACACACACACAGTCTCTCTCAAAGGTCTCCCGGCTCACACAGAGGGCAGCTCCATAATTCAGGGCTGCCTGTGAGGTTTAATGAGGCATGTGCCATAGAATGCAACTCAGGCTGCATATCAGTTGCCAAGGAAACTCACAGGATGTACATCCTAGAAGTTTTCCTGTGGGGAAAGAGGAGTCAGTTAAAGCAGCTTGGGGAAGTGTTGCTTGGAGTGAAATCAAAGTCCCAGATTCATCTGGAGAGTAGAATAATGGCTGGCTATTTAGTTTGAAGGCTCATTTGTCCCTGAGCAGTGGTCAGGCTGTGGGAGGACTGCTGAGCATACCACACAATAGCATCTACAGTTCTCAGGCTACATGTTGTGGGTAACAACAGAACCCTTATTTCTGATTGTAGTTAAGGTTGTGGTTCCTTAGAGCACGACTATTCACATTGGTGGACCAAAGTAACTGGCTAGTTAGGGTTTTGGGGGTTATCACATGCACCAACTCTCGAGCACTAAAACGAGAGGAGAGACCCTCTGCTCATTGTGTTAAAACAATTCTGCTGATGTTTTAAACCAGGATGAGGAGACAATACTGGGCCTGACCTCAGAGCAGCTCTTCCCTTTCCCCCTCTCTTTTCTTGTATCCTGTTTTTCATAATGGAAGGATACTGTAACGAAGCAGTCTTTGGCAGGACACTACTGAGAGTATCAATTCAGGACAAATTGCTTAGAGCAGGGTAGTAATAGACCAATGCTGGGGGTCCTGTGCACCCCAAACCAGCCAAACAGAGAGGATTCCAGTTTTACCCCATTGGCTAACCAGAAGTCATACAAGCAATTCCCTTAGACACTCCAGTTTCCCTGTATCACAACCAGCACCGCTCCTTATGGGGATGAATGATTATGAAAACCAATACAAGAAAGAAAAAAAGATCAAGCCTCAGAGCCAGGTCAATATACCAGTCAGATCTTACCCACAAATCACGCTGTTGCCAATCCTTTAGAATCTGAAATCTAAAGGTTTATTCATAAAAAGAAAGAAATATAGATGAGAGCTAAAACTGGTCAAAGTAATCAACAATGGCAAAGTTCTTGGTTCGGGCTTGTATCAGTGATGGAATAAACTGTAGGCTCAAATCAAATCTCTGGAGTACATCAACAGCTTGGATGGGTCATTCAGTCCTTTGTTCAGAGCTTCAGTGTAGCAAAATTCCTCCAGAGATAAGAAGCAGGACTGAAGACAAGATGGAGGGAATCCAGCTGGCTTTTATAGTATTTTGCCATGAGGCCTGTGCTTCCTTTGTTTCAAAAACAAGCTGCCCAGCACATGGCTTGAAAGCCTCAGAGTTCTCTCCATAGGCATGTCCCTACATGCCTTGCTGAATCATAAGGTGTATCTGCCTTCTCTCAATGAGTCAACTGTATAACTGGTGGTCCTTAGTGGGCCATCAAGCAGGCTAGGCAGTGCTGATACCAAACTGTCTGAGGTATCATCCAGAAGCACACCACAAATTTGAAATACAGACAGTATAGAGCCAATACTTATAACTTTAAATATAAAAATGATACATGCATGTAGATAGCATAATCATAACCAGCAAATTATAACCTTTTCATAGACACCTTACTTGACCTCCTTTGTAAAAGATTTGGTGCAACTATAGGACCTTGGTTGCAACAAGGATCTATACGGTCACAATTTATGTCAATAACATCACATATACATTTTCCCAAATTGATTTTTAACCGTTTCCTCCTCCTTTTCTTGGGTCACTGAGCCCTAGACTCTAACAGCAGGAAGTTCAACAAGGTACAAGTAGATAAGGTATTGATACAACTTCCAGGCAGCTGAAGGGCTTCAGTCTTGTGCTTTCCAACACACAATGTAGCCTGCTAACTCTTGTTCTGGTGTGGCTCTATTCCATGTTATTTTAGTCTGGTATTTCCAACATACAAGTATCAGTTCTTATTGTATTTGCATGTGATGGTTGAATTCTACTTTCAAGTATTTACTTTGTAAAGACCTATAAGAGTTTTATCTGTTTCACCCCAACTGGCAGAGACCAGTTCATTTACTAGAAGAACAGTAATATAACACATCTAATATTGTCTTCAAAGCACTGTACTCAGTATTATTAGAGATCTACTGAGAAGGCTTCTTAGCCCTGTGTAAACGATTAAAAAAGGATAATCTGGTAGCAATGAAAATTTTATTTTGCTGTCTGTATAAAGAAGCACTACCCTGTGCTGTACAGCCATTTGATGGGCTAGTAATTAGACGCTGTCTCCCCCTCGCAGGCTCTCAGACTCCCTCATTCTGAAGTGGGAATAGAATAGCAAAGTTTGGGGCCAGGATTATCTGACATGTTGGATCCTGCCTTAACGCACAGTCCCACGTCCTCAAGTGCATACACTCTGGTATATAATCATGGACACACCACTGTTGTCACCAGTGCAGACCACAGAGTTGTCGAGAGAGAGAGAGAGAACTTCAGCCTCCAACCTCCTAACAGTTATTGCAGAAAGGGAGGCAAGCTGCTTGTTTCTTTCAAGCCTAGCGATCAGTTTCCATCAAGCTATATTTTCAGGGCTCTTGTGAGGAAAAAGGCTAGAAATGTCCTTTCTTTAAAAAATGAAAGCAGAAATTGTCTGTTATATTACTAGCTGTTCTCACTTTGCTCCACGGCTATTCTCAGATACTCACATGCCTACACAAAGATGTCCACTCAACACCTGAAACCACATCGACAAATTGAGATTGGGTTTTGTTTTGTTTTGTAAAGATATGCTCTAGGAATTATTTTGCAGAAGTTCTATTACCGGTGTTATGCGAGAGGCCAGACAAGACTATCACCATTTGTCCCTTCTGGCCTGGGAATCTATGTATCTTCAAATCCATTCACTGGTTCCCCCTGAATTTCCCCCACTCCGTCAACATTATCAGAATGATCATGTCTCTGACAGTCACTTTCACCATCTTGTGAAGCAGTCAGGTTGCAAACGCCATATGTGTTCTCTCATGTAGTCCATCAGTTTGACTATGATGTTTTCATGCTCTCTTTTTGTGGATTCTGAGTGATTCTGAAGTCCAAAGTGTGATGCGTATGCTTGTGAGTAGATCGGGCAGACAAAATCATTGGTGAGCATCTTGGTAGCTATTGCAGTGGTATGGTAACAATTGATTATTTCTGTCCTCTTCAAAGGCTTGGAAAGCTCTGAGTGTTGTGTGTCACCATGCTGATCTATTTGACACAGCCTTCTCGAGATCGTCCAGTTTTACTGTATCAAAGTGTATGATGTTCTTGATGTTGTCCTTGTAGAGCATTCTGGGGTGGCCTTGATTCCGATTTCCTTGTGCCAATTTTCCATAGAAAATTTTTCTGGGAAATTGATGTCCAGGGAGCCTAAAGATGAGTACAACCCTGTTTAGTTGGGCTTTTATCAGCATGGCCTTGATGCTTGTGCCATTTGACTTTTGGAGAACTTCATCGCTGGTAATTTTGTCTTGCCAGTGGATCCCCATAACGGCAGAGACTGCATGTGGAAGGCCTCTAGCTGTTCTAAAAAGTTTTAAAATACTTTCATCCCCATGTGTCAAGACCTGAAGAGAAAGCATTGGAATGGGAACCAGCAGAAACACATGGAATGCTAACTTTGCCATGAATCTGTTCCATTTTTTCAGATCGATAGTGAGAGGAAAACCATCTTTTGAATGTCAGTGGGGCTTGTGGTCCCAAGTCACAAGTTACACTTAGGGCGACATGTAGAATACAGACACAGCATGCACAGCTATCATGGGTATAAATAGCAGTGTAGCTGGGGGAGCCACTACTTAGTGAGTCCTGACATGCCTGAACCCTGTGGTATGCAGGGCCGGCTCCAGGCACCAGCTTATCAAGCAGATGCTTGGGGCGGCAACTCCGGAGAGGGGTGGCACTTTCACGTATTCGACAATTCAGTGGAGGGTCCCTCACTCCCGCTCAGAGTGAAGGACCTCCTGCTGAATTGCCACAGATCGCAATCGCGGCTTTTTTTTTTTTTTTTTTTGGCTGCTTGGGGCGGCAAAACCCCTGGAGCCAGCCCTGGTGGTATGTACCCTACACAGTTCTCTACACACCCAACCAGTGCCTCCCCCGTCTGCACTGTTATTTTTAGCAGTATAGTGTCCCACTTCTGGAGTCTTGCCTCACTGCAGTGAAAGGCTCTGGAAGGGGAAGGCAATGGGGAAAGGTTTCAGCAGCCAGTGCCTTTTCCCACTGCCTCCCCCTTGCCAGAACCTTTCACTACCACATGTAGCTACACACCACAGTGTGGATGCAACCTGCTTTTCACTGTGCTATGTAGCTACATGTACCCTACATGCCTCCACAAGTGTAGACATGGCCTTAGACACGTTTGAAAATAACAACCTCTCATCTTTAACAAAGAATCCATCTCTGCTCTGTTCTAGCAGCTGAGGTGTGAAAACCAAGAGAGGAGAAACTGGTTCTGTAGTTGGCAAGCCATTCACAGTCTTTGTTCAATCCTGAGCTGATGGTGTCAAATTTGCAGATGAACTGAAGCTCAGCAGTTTCTCTTTGAAGTCTGGTCCTGAAGTTTTTTTGCTGCAGGATGGCCACCTTAAGGTCTGCTATAGTGTGGCCAGGGAGGTTGAAGTGCTCTCCTACAGGTTTTTGTATATTGCCATTCCTAATATCTGATTTGTGTCCATTTATCCTTTTCCGTAGTGACTGTCCAGTTTGGCCGATGTACATAGCAGAGGGGCATTGCTGGCATATGATGGCGTATATTACATTGGTGGACGTGCAGGTGAATGAACCAGTGATGGTATGGCTGATCTGGTTAGGTCCTGTGATGGTGTCGCTGGTGTAGATATGTGGGCAGAGTTGGCATCGAGGTTTGTTGCATGGATTGGTTCCTGAGCTAGAGTTACTATGGTACGGTGTGCAGTTGCTGGTGAGAATACGTTTCAGGTTGGCAGGTTGTCTGTGGGCAAGGATTGGCCTGCCACCCAAGACCTGTGAAAGTGTGGGATCATTGTCCAGGATGGGTTGTAGATCCCTGATGATGCGTTGGAGGGGTTTTAGCTGGGGACTGTATGTGATGGCCAGTGGAGTCCTGTTGGTTTCTTTCTTCGGTTTGTCTTGCATATGGTCCTGGTGACTTATTACTGTTTAATTTATCCCAAAACATCCTCTATTGCAGGGGTGGGCAAACTACGGCCCTGGGGGCCACATCCAGTCCTCCAGCCATTTTAATCTGGCTCTCAAGCTCCCGCTGGGGCGTGGGGTCTGGGGCTAAGCTCGCTGCAGCTCTCTAGCTGGGGAGTGGGATTGGGGATTTGTCCCACTCCACGCGGCTCCAGGAAGCAGCGGCATGTCCCCCTCCGGCTCCTACACATGGGGCAGCCAGGGGGCTCCACATGCTGCCTCTGCCCCAAGTGCTGCCCCCGCAGCTCCCATTGGCCGGGAACCACGTGGAGTGGGGCAAATCCCGCTGGCGGGACATGCCACTGCTTCTGGGAGCTGCTTCAAGTAAGCGCCAGCCAGAGTCTGCACCCCTGACCCCCTCCCATGCACCAACCCCCGGCCCCAGCTCTGATCCCCCTCCTGTCCCAGCCCAGAGCAACCTCCTGCACCCCCAATGCCTCCTCCCCAACCCCACCCCAAAGCCCACACCCCCAGCCAGAGTCCTTACCTCTTCCCCCCCCCACACACTCCAACACCCTGCCCCAGCCTGGAGATCCCTCCTGCACCCTGAGCTCCTCAATTCTGGCCCCACCCAGAGTCTGCACCCCCAGCCAGAGCCTGCATCCCAACCCCCAATTTTGTGAGCATTCATGGCCCCCCCATGTTTCCATACCCAGATGTAGCCCTCAGGCCAAAAAGTTTGCCCACCCCTACTCTATTGACACCTCAATCTGGGACAATTCCTCAGATTTGTCACCTAAAAAGAATGTCTCAAGTGTGGAAACCTCCTTCACATCTTCTTAAGTGAAGACCAATGCAAATAATTCACTTAGCTTCTACGCAATGGCCTTGTTTTCCCTGAGGGCTCCTTTAGCTCCTGGATTGTCCAGTGGACCCATTGGTTGTCTGGCTGGCTTCCCGCTTCTGATATATTTAAACAAAAATTGCTGTTAGTTTTTGTGTCTTTTCCTAGTTGCTCTTCAAATTCTTTTTGTCCTGCTTAATTATTCTTTTACACTTGACTCGCCAGAGTTTATATTCCTTTGTATTTTCCTCAGTAGGATTTGACTTCCAATTGTTCAAAGATGTCTTTTTGTCTCTTTTACCCTGCTGTTTTGTTTTGTTATTCTTGGTCCTGTAGGGGTTCAGTGTGGGGGCCCTCCCACTCCGGGTCCTCAGGAGGCCATCTCGCCTCATTACGTCACTGATACGTCGGCTGCCGTGGGGATTGAAGCGGTCTCCACTTGCAGCTGGGGCCCAGACCTGTGCTCAGGCTGGGCGGGAAACAAACAGTCAATGGGCCTCAGCCCTGGATCAAGGCAGGGCAGCAAAGAGTCTGAGGCTCAGGTCTGTGTGCAGGCTGAGCAGCAAATAAGCAATCAGTTAGCCCAGGCCCTGGATCCAGGTGGGACAGCAAAGAGTCTGAGGCTCAGACTTCTGGCCTGTGGCTGGTTGGGGTGGCCAGGGAGATGCAGGCCCACCCACTCCACTGTGTCCCGGCCCAGGGCCCTACCAGTGACAAAATGCTTTGTCACTGGGTCAGCAGGGATCCACGCCGCAACATGCTAACTCACTCTCTGTCAGTGTTGTGGCCAGACAGGGGTCTGCTACCCCAGCCCACTTCCACACTCCCCTTCTTGGTGAACCTGTTATTTTGAGGAGGGATCGAGGTTGACGGTGGCTTCCAGGACCATGAGCAAGTCTTTAGGGGTTTGGTCCATCGGTGGTCTGAACCAGTCATCTTCTCCTCCGGGGTCAGGTCCGACGATGGTCTGGGCTGTCCGGTCCAGTTGTCTGCTTCCTCCAGGTCTGAATCAGCTAGCGGCCCCAGTGGCCCCAGGCCAGTCCTCTGCTCCCTCGTCACCCCCTGC
Source organism: Chelonoidis abingdonii (assembly GCF_003597395.2). NCBI lineage: Eukaryota > Metazoa > Chordata > Testudines > Testudinidae > Chelonoidis > Chelonoidis abingdonii. The sequence goes on along the minus strand of NC_133771.1, from coordinate 186,546,784 downwards.
TGCTTCCTAGCTCGGGAGGCAGCAGGAGGCGTCTGGTCTCTCCGGTGGTTGACTCCCTACTGAGCTTTCTGGGCCGCCTTTTATACTTCCTGCCCTTCCCTCCCACTTCCTGGGGGAGGGGCAACTAGGCCTTGGTTTCTCCCACTAGGGTTCAATACAGGGGGCCTCCCCGCCTCACTACATCCCCCCACTTAAGTCCAACTCCTGATCTTTGGGACTGGGCTCTTGGCTTTCCCCTAGGCAGGACAGAAAGTCTGCATTAGCATTCTGTTTCCCCACATTGTATCAGATAGTGAAGGCATTCTGCTGCAATGTGAGGTGCTACCTTATCAGCTGAGCGTTGGTAGTTTTCATGGTACCCAGCCACTTTAGGGGCTCATGATCGGTTATCAGAATGAAGGGTTTCCTGAAAGGGTAGTATCTGAGGGCCTTAATCACCCATTTGATGGCAAGGGCCTCCTTTTCTATAACCGCATAGTGGCATTCTCTGGGGAAGAGCTTCTGGCTAATGTAGAGACTGCTCATAACCCCACCTCTGAAGCATCTGTCTTAACCAGGAACTCTTAGTCAAAATCGGGGCTGAATAGTACAGGTTCCCGACACAGGCTCTCCTTGAGGGTCTGGAACATCTCTTCTCATTCCACCAACCATCGTACTCGACATGGGCTGTCCTTAGTTAAGGGACATGAGGGGAGCCATGATGGATGCAAACTGGGGGATGAAGCATTGAGTATCCCACTGTGCTCCAAAACTGCCATACCTGCCGGCTTTGTAGTTGGCACTGGGCAGGTCTGTAGGGCTTGGACCTTTCCTACGAGGGGCTGTACAAGGCCCTGTCCTAGGGTATATCCCAGGTAGGTATTTTCCTGCCATCCAATCTGGAATTTCTTTGGGTTGGCCGTGAGGTCTGCTTTCTGAAAGGTCCACAGGACTGCCACTATCCAGAGTAAGCCGTCTTCCCAATGGTGATGATAGATAATGTCATCTAGGTAAGCAGCCGCATAGGCTATATGTGGACTCAGGAGGTGATCCATTGTGCACTGAAAGGTAGCCGGGACGCCATGAAGGCTTAAAGGCATCCAGACAAATGGATACAGCTCCGTTGGAGTGGCACACACCATCTTCTCTCTGGACTGCAGGTCCAGGGGGATCTGCCAATACCCTTTTGTGAGATCAAGTGTGGTGATATAATTGGCGGTTCCAAGATGGTCAAGGAGCTCATCAATCCAGGGAACTGGATAAGCATCAAACTTCAAGATCACATTTACCTTCCAAAAGTTTGATACAGAAGCAATGGCTCCCATCAGGTTTTGGGACCAGTAAAATGGGGCTGCGCCACTCACTTTTGTGACCGCTCGATGACTCTCAATTCTACCATAATTTGAGTTTCCTTTTCCACAATCTCTCGCATCTGCCATGAGAAGGGGCAGGTCGCTTCTTGGACCACCTGTCCCAGGGTTGTCTGGATCATGTGCGGTATGATGGTGGTCTGGCTAGGGCATGTGGTGAAAGTCTTCCAGAAGGCTTACAGGAGGCACTGATCTTGTTTTTGCTGATCAGCCGACAGCGTGTCACCCAACTGAGGCTCCTCCGTCTTGTCCAACTCAGGCACTTGGAGCCCTAGGGCTGGTTCGGGTGGGTAGGGGCTATTAGCAATCCTTCCCAGGCATGCTAGGGTTTCAAGAGGTTCACATGGTACACCTGTTTCTTCTTCCTCCAGTCGGGCTGGTGAACCTCATAGGTGACAGGCCCCATTTGACAGACAATTTTGTACGGGCCTCGCCACTGAGCCAGGAGCTTTGACTCTTCTGATGGGAGGAGGAGAAGTTCCCAGTCTCCAGGTGCAAAGCTTCTTGTTCATGCCCCGTGGTTATAGCACTGCTCCTGGAGCCCTTGGGCCACCTGAAGATTTCCTTGGGTGAGGGTCCTGGCTGGGTAAAGCCAGTTCACAATTGCAGTACATATTGGAGGAGCCCCTAGGAGATTGAGGGGGTGTATTCCCAGGCCTCTCTCATCAGATCCAGTACCCCATGGGGCTGGTGTCTATACAAGAGTTCAAAGGGGGAGAATTTGGTGGATGACTGGGGTACCTTGCAGATGGCCAGGAGCAACGGCGGAAGTAGCTGGTCCCATTGTTACAGTTCTTGAGAAGGAAATTTCCTCAGCATTGTCTTGAGCATTCTATTAAAGCACTCGATGAGAAGCCTTAAAAAATAACATTAGTGTGACAAAATAGTGTTGGTAACATTTTCAAACAAGGAGGCAAAGCTGTTAATAACTTTTCCTGCATGGTGATTCCCCAGGCTGAAAAAGCACTCTGTTTTGCATAGACCTGCTCAGAGCCTGAGAAGCACACAGTGTACAGGTTGGCTGAGACAGTGCCTTTCAGGAGTCCCCTCACCAACAGAGGAGGAGGAATCAATACTCCTTAGTTAGATTAAGACAAAGGGTATTTCTACATTTAAAATGCTACAGCTCCGCTGTTGCAATGCTTCTGTGTAGACACTACCCTATGCTGATGGGAGGGCTTCTTCTGTTGGCATAGGTAATCTACCTCCCCGAAAGTATCTAGGTCAATGGTAGAATTTTTTTTGTCAGCCTAGTGTTCTCTACACTGGGTTTGGTTGGTATAGGTACATCTCTCAGGCGTATGGATTTTATACACCTCAGAGACACTTAGCTCTACCAAAGAAAATTCCTAGTGTAGACCAGGTCTAAGAAATGGTTTTACAAACATGAAAAGCAGGAACTTCACTGAGGGCCTGGGAGTCTTCGTTGACTTCAGTGGGCATTGGCTGGGACCTAACTACTAAGAGAAGTGGGTATTCACCTACGAAAGCTCATCTTCCAATACGTCTCTTAGGGTATGGCTACACTTGCAGGTGTGCAGTGCTGGGAGTAACAGCTGTCTTCGTACAGCTGTGCAGGGACAGCACTGCAGTGTGGCCACACTGACAGCTACCAGTGCTGCAGTGTGGCCACATGCAGCATTTCCAGCGCTGTTGGGAATGGTGCACTGTGGGCAGCTATCCCACAGAGCACCTCGTCCCATTTTGGCACCATGGGTTGTGGGAAGGGGACGGAAGGGTACAGGTCATTCTGCTTCCTGTCGCAACACCCCGTAGCGCATCGCTTCACATCCCAGCAGTCACAGTTTTTCCATCCACGTTTGGTGCCATTGTGAGTTTCTGTGCAGCGTGATTTCTGTGGGAAAAGGAGCCCGAGCTGCTGAAGACTTTGCTGATGGCTGTTGCCAGCACATCAAGTTTGGCAGTTGAGCTATTCCTTCAGCTCCAAAGTGACAGTGAGGAGTCTGACGATGATATCGAGTCGCCTGAAGTGTGTGATGCTAAATTGCTAGTGGCATTCACAGAAATGCTCAGCACCGTGGAACGCCCCTTTTGGGCTCGGAAAACAAGCACTGAGTGGTGGGATCACATCGTCATGGAAGTCTGGGATGACAATCAGTGGCTGGCAGAACTTTCGGATGAGAAAAGCCACTTTCATGGGACTGTGTGCTGAGCTCGCCCCCACCTGCTGGCGCAAGGACACGAGATTGAGAGCTGCCCTGCCGGTGGAGAAGCGGGTGGCTATTGCAATCTGGAAGCTGGCAACTCCAGACAGCTACCGATCGGTCGCGAACCAGTTTGGAGTGGGAAAGTCGACCGTTGGAATCGTGTTGATGCAAGTTTGCAGGGCCATTAATCGCATCCTGCTAAGAAGAACCGTGACTCTGGGGAACGTGCAGGACATTCTGGATGGCTTTGCACAAATGGGTTTCCCTAACTGTGGAGGGGCGATAGATGGGACGCATATTCCTATTCTGGCACCACCCACCCTAGCATCCGAGTACATTAATCGGAAGGGGTATTTCTCTATGGTTCTCCAGGCGCTTGTGGATCACCGTGGGCATTTCATTGACATTAACACAGGCTGGCCTGGAAAGGTGCATGATGCACGCATCTTTCGGAACAGTGGCCTGTTCAGGAAGCTGCAGGCCGGGACTTTTTTCCCAGACCTGGAAGATCACAGTAGGGGACGTCGAAATGCCCATTGTGATCCTTGGAGACCCCGCTTACCCGTTAATGCCTTGGCTCATGAAACCGTATACAGGGAAGCTTGACAGGAGCAAGGACCGGTTCAACTACAGGCTGAGCCGGTGCCGAATGACTGTGGAGTGTGCTTTTGGCCGTTTAAAAGGGCGCTGGAGATCTCTGTATGGGAAGCTAGACTTGGGGGAAAGCAGCATCCCTGGTATATCCCGCGTGTGCTGTACCCTCCATAATATTTGTGAAGGGAAGGGTGAAACATTCAGTCAGATGGACCTCCGAGGTTCAACGCCTGGAGGCTGAATTTGCACAGCCAGAGAGCAGGGCTACTAGAGAGGCCCAGCACAGGGCTACAAGGATTAGGGATGCCTTGAGGGAGGAATCTGAGGCTGAAAACCAACAGTAGTGTTTGGTGCCTTGCACGAGAATGAAGTGGAGTGGTTACAATAGTAGGAATCTGTTTTTCCTACGATGATTTACAGTGCATGCTTCTTTCCTGGGTTAAGGTATATTTCACTTTCTGCAATAATAAAGACAGTTTTCAAAGACAAGAATTCATTTATTGAAGAGAAAATAACTTTCTTGACAGATACACAACATTTTGGGAACCTAAAAGGGCAGGGGGTAGGGTGGTGAACTGTACAGTCACAGGTTTGAATATGTCCTGTCTGGAGTGCTGTGCAATGACTGCTGCACTTCAGGATGAAAATACTGCATGGTGATGGGGGTTGAGTGCAGAGGGTAAGGGTCGTAGTTCTCAGGGCTGGTTGGTGAACGTACGGGTGTTGGGGGCAGCTGGTGGTGGTAAGAACCTGGATGCTGGGGAAGGGCGTTTGGAGCTGACATTGGGGCACAAGGGAAAGAGCTTTGGGATGGGGGTGGGGCCGGCACGGTAGTGCTCTGCCTGCATGGCTACGAGCGCCTGGATAGAGTCCACTTGACGCACCAGGATGCTTATCAGCTGCTTTGTGCTTTTCGTTCTGGCCGGTGCGTTTCTCTGGTGGAGCATGTTTTCCCTTTGTCTCCAGTCTTGCAGTTTTTTACTCTCTCTGGGAGAGTGATCCATAACTGCTTTAAGCATGTCTTTGCTTTTTCGTGGCTTTTTCCTGAGGTTCTGTAGCCTCTGCCCAGTGGATGATGCGGGCAGTCCAGTAGTCAAAGACACTGTTCGAAAGACAGAAATGGGAACAGTTAAAACAGGACACAGGCTACATTGTTTATAATCTCAACCAGACAGTTATTCCCACACAGTGAAGGAGTTGACAGTCTTCACTTTAGCCATACCGAACAGAGCGCACCTAACCCACAAGAGGCAGGAAATGGTGAATAATGACTGCTTCAGGGATGTGCAGGGGTTTCTGTGCGTTGGGGAGAGCAAAATGCTGTGGGGGGCACCTACACTGAACACTCTCCCCACATTTTCCACAGGAGTTAATCCTGGAAGCTCTCTTGCTGCTGCGGGTCACCTGGAAAGGGGGAATTATTGCTTCTGGGATGTGTAGGGGTTTCTTTGCATTGGGGAGCGCAAAATGCTGCAGGGGACACCTACACTGAACACTCTCCCCACATTTTCCACAGGAGTTAATCCTGGAAGATATCTCGCTGCGGCGCGTGACCTGGGAAAAGCGAGAGGGTCTTCTACAGCAATGTGGATTCCGCCCTGGCCCCTATGCAGCTTGCCTGTGTGCAGCAATGATCCCTCCACCCCTCGCGGCACAGTGGTGCGGACACGTTAGCCTGACTGGGACAAGGACCACAGTGGCTCTCCCTATAAACTTGCGCAAGCGCATTGCCTACGCTCTGGCAGACACTTTTGAAGAGATTACCGAGGCCGATTACTGCAACGTGACAGACCACATCAATGGGCTATTCCACATCTAGGCATGCATGCATGCAGCCTTAACCCCCCCCTCCTCTCCCGAAACATTTGCATCCTGAAACTAAAAGCTGCTTACCGGGAACCCGCTCCTCTGCTTGTCCTTCACCAAGCACTGGCTGCTGCGACTAGCTACCTTCCTCCTGGCTTGAACAGAGCTCCTGGCTGCATGCCTCCTGGGACTCCAGGGTGTCTCCCCCCACCCCAGTACCCTTACTCTTGGTTTCCTCAACCCCCTCCCCCCCACTCTGAAGTGTTCATCGTGGTCGTTGGATTGGCAGTGGGGTCACCCCCAAGTATCGCATCCACCTCCTTGTAAAAACGGCAGGTCGTGGGGGCAACACCTGAGCGGCAGTTTCCCTCATGGGCTTTGCAATAGGCACTCCGCAGCTCCTTTACTTTAACCCTGCATTGCACCGCATCCCGGTCATGGCCCCTTTCTAGTATGGCCTTTGATATCTGCCCATAGGTATCGTAATTCCTATGGCTGGAGCGCAGCTGTGACTGCACAGCTTCCTCACCAAAAACACTGATGAGGTCCAGCAACTCGCCATTGCTCCATGCAGGGGCTCATTTGGCGCGTGGAGGCATGGTCACCTGCAAAGATTCACTGACTGATTGCACTCCGCACCTGGCTGAGCAAACAGGAAGGGGATTTTTAAAATTCCAGGGGCATTTAAAGGGCGGGTCACCTGAGCCCAGGGCAGTAGAGTGCCAATTACAGCACTTTTGGTGGCCACACTTGCGGAGCAGCGCTGCATCACCAGCGCTGCAATCCTTATACCCCAAGCAGAGCAGGAGTACAGCCATCACTGCAATCAGGGAGATGCAGCACTGTATGTGCCTTGCAAGTGTGGACGGTGAGTAAGTTGCAGCACTGGTGGTGGGTTTGCAGCGCTGCAACTCTCCAGTGTAGCCAAGCCGTTAGTCTATAAGGTGCCACAGGACTCTTTGCTGCTTTTACTAAGAGAATTGTTCTAAATGAGTGAACTTTTTCAGGTAGTGAGAAAAGGCCAGATTCTGATACATTTACACTGACCAGTGCCTCACTCCACCAATAATTCCCCCAATGTCAATTAAACGACTTGTAGGGTAAGGTGCTACCTAATGTAAGGATACCAGAATCTGGCACCAAGACCTCAGTTAAGTATGTGCAATTAAGTGCATGCTTGACTTTACGTGTACGATTAGTCCCTATGCTGAGATGTTCCTCCCCACAGGGATGAAGGTGGTTCAGAAGGAGCTAATTAACCTACTAGATTGGACCTGGGGGAGCCTTAGGCTTGACTGACAAGCACTAATTGAAACTGGAGCCCATTTGGGCAGGAGCCTGTCTAAAGCCAGGACATGGGAATAGAAGTGGCTGCAGCATGGAGGTCTATGGTCACCCTCTGGACCTGGTGAAGAGAGAAAGAGGAAACCCAGTGGGGGAGTGGAAGCCCTGGGATCTTGACCCCGAGGGAAGGGTTTACCCAGAGAGGTGGTGGTGAAGAAAACCTGCAGAAGGTGGAGTAGGAAGACGGACAAAGCAGAGGATTGAGACAGTGCAAGCCTTGGCTGACAATTGTAGGGTCCCTGGGCTGGAACCTGGAGTAGTGGGCATGCCTGGGTTCCCCTAACAGCCTCTGGGAAAGTGGCACAATCTTGAACAAGACGACTGCCTGGAATGGCACCCAGACAGCTGGCCCAGTGAAACTTCGTTACCTTGTAAGGGGAAACCTATGTAGTCACCTGGACAAAGGGTTGAGTCATGCAGAGAAAGTACTGTGATTCCTAGAGCGCAAGAGGGGCCACGTCGCGAGTGAGTGAAGGAAGAAGGCATCCAAATGGCAGAGCTAATTCCCAGACACTGCCACTAGGGGATGCCGGAGCAGATCTCTCCCCTCCCCCATTACAGTCCCATTGAAGTTAAGTAGTCACAGGCTTAAAGCTAAACACACACTTAAGTGCTTCACCGAATTAGGTCCTATGTGAACAAATATGATAAAATCAAACCAACTCTCCCTCCACCCAAAGGTGGAGCATATTTCCAAAATGTGTTTTATAGCAATTACACGGTAGTATTTATAAACTTCAGAATACACTGGAGTGTATTTAATAAAAAGAATGAAATCTCAAATAATATGAAATGTCATTGCAGAATCTGCTATTACATCTTTACTGTGAGCTGGAAATTAGTCAAAGGGTGGATTGGTGAGGGTCCACTTGACAGCATTCAGTATTAATATCTTGCATTTCTTTAGCAATTTTCATGCAAAGATGTCAGAGCACTTTACAAACATGAATGCAATCAGCCTCCCACCACCTCTGTGAAGAAAGTTCATTATCCAAGGAGAAAATGTATCTAGATGGCTTAAAAAAATCTCAGAAAACTGAATACGGTGTCTCCCCCATCTCTCTGTATCCACCTATTGTTGTCGCTTGTCTTATACGTATGTTTTGAGCTCTTCAACTTTTTGCTCTGTTTTGTACAGTGCCTAGTACAGTGGGGTCTTGGTCCATGACCTGGACTCCTAGGTGTTATCACAGGACAACTAATAAACACAAATAGTATCTCATCCTTTGAATGCTGCTACATTAAGTTACTTGCCATTCACAAAACATTGTGGTCAGTTTTCAAAGTGACTAGAGATTTTGAGTATCTCAATTTTTAGGTGCCCAATTAGACACACTTAAATGGGCTTCATCTGCAGGAAATGCTCAGTACCTGCTTTCTGAAAATAGGCCCCCCCAAGGGGTCTCAGGTTAGGCATTCAAAAATTACAGCACCGAAAGTCATTAGTCACTGAAAACATACAGCAGTAATACACCCTAGATATTAATCAACCTGACTGGACAAGGCAGCGAGGTGCTATGAAACTGCTGTGGTGCAAGGACTCCTGCTTTATGTATTGGTATCGCGTGCATTGTACTGATTTGTATAAATTTGTTATCCACCACTGGAAAAAGCCCAGACAAATACATAAAAGCATTGCAGTGCTTTGAACATGCAACAAAACAGCAACATAGTAAAGTTGCACTGATAGTTTGAAAGCTCATCTGAGATACGTCGATTTATTTTTAAAACATTTCTTGATAAAACCAAGAATATGGCAAATATTTTTGTTCAATAAACTTATGACTCAGTTCACCAGCCTGGCCAGTACACATTGTAAGCTAAATTCTCCTTCAGCTATTTTTCTATTGAAATTAATTATAGGGCTGTTCAGCAATGAGATGTCAGTCTCCTCCTGGAAAGGGCCAATGGCCTGGCCATTGTTATTAAAAGAACAAGAGACTCTTCTGGCCTAGATGCTTGTTTCATGTTGCTGTTCTCAAGATATGCAGAATGGGGTTGCCCAAAGCATCAGTTGTGTCTTATTGCTTCAGATTATGCTTTTCTCGGCTGTCCTGTCTCTTGCTGATGTTCCTTGATCATGGTTCCTTTATCTTCCTTGGGTGAAATCCTGGCCTCACTGAAGGCATGGGGAGTTTTGTCACTGACTTCAATGGAGCCAAGATTTCACCTCTTAAGCTTAGCTATAGACCTCAGAGAACACGTTATTATATAATTAAACACAACTGAAAAATCATTCTCTGATCTTTTACTAAATGCAGAAGGGAGTTACTGCAAAGCGATTAATACTGTTCAGTTTCAGAGCCATTCAGCGTGCCTGGGGACTAAGAGGATGATTCTGATAAATGCAAGACCAGGGGTTGTTTGTGCAAAACTTACAGCAGAGTGTGAATATTTTTGGTGCTGCTCAGATAACTTCTTTAAACATTTCTTCTGCTATTATTCTTACAACAGTGTGAAGAAAACAGCTGGGTCACAGGGTAGAGCCCACTGTCTGGAGTTATCAGACCTGGGTTCCGTTTCTGAATGTGCTATTGACTTACTATGTGACCTTCTGTGCCTCAGTTTCCCCATCTGAAGAGTGGAAATGATAACTGCCCTTCTTTGCAAGTACTTTAAGGTCTAGGGCTGGAAAGTGCTGTATAAGTGGTCATATTTTCAAACTTGGGTGCCTACAATCAGGCTCCTGAATTCCCATTTGGGCACCTACATAAATGGGTTGCGAAAAGGCTGCTCAGCACTTTGAAAATCAGGCTATTTATTTAGGGTAGGGATTTTCCAAAGTGCTTAAGAGCTTAGGAGCACAAGTCTTATTGACCTCCTTAGCCACTTAGGCATTTCTGAACATCCAGCCCAGAGATGCCAAAATATGGACTTAGGAGCTTAGTTTTAGAAACCGTAGTTCAAAATTTTTTGACCATTAGAGATGATAGTGATGGGGTTAAAGTTTTGTGAACTGGACACTCTCTCAAAATGAACAAATGTTTTGCTAAAGGTAATAAATTAATTAAAATGGAAGATCTCAGAGGAGAGAGATTTTTTTCCAGTACCATAGTTACCAAAATGTAGAAATATACCTCTCTGGGCATAGTGCAAAATGTTTCTAGTAGAAGTGTGGGAGCCTTTTAAAAATTTAAGTAGAAGGTTGTGTGTTCAAATGCTGTTTATAATATCAGTCACCAAAATAAAACAAGCAGAGCACTGGACTATTGTACATAGTCTGCTGAGCTGCTATGAATATTACAGAATGTGGCATATGCTAGATAGAAGGGTCATTAGAACTCAGGTCTTGTATTTAGGAAGTGAAGAGATGAATTGAGGCAAGAAGGATCTCCATGGGAACAAGAAACAACATTGCACAATCCTTTTACACTGGCAACCTAAGTCTCTCGCTAGTCCTCCCCTTTTAAAGAGAATGGCTGACAGCAAAATCAATTCATGTCTGTGAGACAGGAAACATGATAGCAATAATTTTTGCAGTATCGTTCATGAGACATTTGGATATGAACTCATTCTTTACAGTATTCTTAGAACATCCCTTGAAAATAAGTGTTTCTAAACTATAACTGTCTTTAATCCTAACATTACTAAACTTCACATAAATCCCTTTTGGTAAACTGCTACTCTAAGAAACTCAATCCCCAAGGCAGCTTTTCCAATGCAAGGCCAAGTCCTGTGAATATTTTCTGCACGAGGTGGGGTATTATTTTTTAAAATAATTTTAAATATCATTCCTCTTTATAACAGAGTATGAGTGTTTTACAACTTTACTAAAAGAGCTCTAGACTGGTGCTGAAAAAGATAAATGAAAGTGAAATGAAAATGAAAATAAATTAACTCAGCTCACCACTTGCAGAATGAAATTAGAATCATAGAATATCAGGGTTGAAAGGGACCTCAGGAGGTCATCTAGTCCAACCCCCTGCTCAGAGCAGGACCAAGGCCAACTATTGTTTTTGCCTCAGATCCCTAAATGGCCCCCTCAAGGATTGAATTCATAACCCTGGGATAAGCACCACTGAGTTTTTTTAAAACTGACAAACTGCTATTAAAAGATTAGTACAGAAGTTTAAATAAACTGGGATTCTATCAGTGAGGCAGTAGAACCAGGCTGAGTTAATTTGGAATCTAATAAGAAAAACAATGACCAACTGCACCTGGAGAAAAGGGATATAGGGGAAAAGTACATGAGAAAAATCGGGGTCTGCATTAGAAAAATCCACTGACAGAGCAGCTCCCTTGGCCATATTGCTGAAACTATAAATGTTGTCACTTCGATCGTAAGTTTTCTCATCTTCATTGAACTGTTCAGCCTCTTGAAGTTTAACATGGCCCAAACTCTATTTCAGTTTCTTCATAGTAAGAAAAAAGCTGGGCAGAGTCCTGAGGATCTCTCTTCAGACAGAGACAGCTTCTCTTACTTCTCAGTGTGCTATCTCTGTTTGAAATTTGGCAACATCCCTTGACGCTGAGTAGACGATGAAGGAGATTGGTGCTCCAGAGAATAACATGCTGAAGTGTGTCCAGTATTCACCTGCCTGAAGTTGAATAGAACTAGGCAGATGAGTAGTGGGCCTCCCAGGCCTATTTTTGAACAAAGGACCCAGGTGCATTCACATTGAGGGAAATGTAGGACCTATTCCTTGACCAGGGCCGTCCAGTTGCTTCTGATCTTACCCCTGAAATAAGAGAAATCCCCTCTCTGGTACCTTTTCTGTGGGTAGTGATGAAAGGAGCTCCTGCCTGTGCACAAGGGCTTGTAGTCCTTGTATTTTGCCATATGGTGGCATAAATACCTTGGCTTGTCTGTGGTTTTGGCTGCCCGATACAGCTGGGTGGGTAAGGTTCGGTGGGTTGCAATGTGCAGGTCAGACTAGATCATGAGGGTCCCTTCTGGCCTTAAAGTCTATAAGCTCTTCCCCCAAAAGGATTCAGCTAGAGAATTCTGAGGCACAGAGGAATTGCTGTCAAGTAATGAGTCACTGTCCAAAGTTTAAGATAGAGTTGGTGCCTGCTACTCTAACTTACATGGCTCTCTCACTGGCTGCATCACAGAGTCTATCTCAGACTTCAGAGAGAAATTGTTTATAGCAGTGATATGAATTTGACATGATTGCAGAGGTGGAGGTTTTTGTGTCACTGCGTCAGAACAATGTGGCTGCAGTGAAACGTGGCTGCCAGGGAGGCTTTAGAGTCCACTTCAAAGTCCCTTTTATCTGCTTTACTGTGGGGTCTTTGGGGAAGAATCCACCTCAGCTGGGATGTTCAAGTCAGGGCAGGCAGGGAGCAGTTGTGGAAGAGACCTCTTCTGCAGATCCTGAGAAGGTCTCCTTGCAGATGGAGCAATTCAGCATTCTGCTCGCTCTGTTTAGCATGCTCCACCATGGTTGGGAGGAGACATAGAAGGCACTCTGGAGAGCAAAATCCAAGAAACTTCTGTCCCCTAAGGGAGAGGGGAGACCAGGGGAAAACACATTGCTTGCTACTGCACAAAGAATCAGCTTTAAAAGCTAGAATGGCAATGATAAGGTAAGAGCACTGAAACAGTCCCTCAGAATCTGGCTTAAGTGCAGAAGGGCCAAGTCCCACAAACAAGTGAACTGCCTCCAGTATCTGAGAGAAGAGGCACAATCTAAATGTCTTAGACTGAGGGATATGTTGGGATTCAAAATAATATTTTATGGCTGAAACTGGTGGAAGCTAGTTAGAAATATATTGGTGATTATTAGCTTTGGAATATCTGATTTAGTTGGGGTTGGTCCTGCTTTGAGCAAGGAGTTGGCCTAGATGACTTTCTGAGGTCTCTTCCAACCCTAATCTTCTATATGTTGCTTAAGGGAAGCCACAAAAGAAAGTTTTAGCAATGAACAAAGACAGTACCCCATGAAATGGTTCCATAATCTAACGTTTTGGCAAAATATATCGTAGTTAATCATTGGCCGTGTGTGTCTGTGTGTGTGTGTGCACGCGCTGTCCCAGCTCTGCGCAGATAGCCGACAAGCAGAACCTTGATCAAACTTCCCACAAAGATCACAGACCTGTTTCAGTAGCGAAGGTGCTTGGCCTGGTTTATTGTCAACAAAGCAGTCCTGTAGACACTATAGAACCACTAAGACACGTATGCCTATTACAATGGACCAACCCAGTGAATGGCAGGACTTTCCATTCCTCCCTTGGCCAGCCAAAGACGCCCTCTGAGATCTCTCTTTATACGCTGATACTACCAAGTTATTTATTGCCCCTCTGACATCATTAGTTCACCTTTTACCTTGCATATGTTGGTTTGATCAAAACATCTCTATCTACCACTCTGTTACCCTGACTATCTTTAAGAGGGGTCAGTGTATCCTTGTATCATCTTCGGGAAGTGTGTTTACACCATAACCTTGTATTGGAGTCTTCTGGTACTACCCTTCTGGAATGTATTTGCATGAGTGTCCTGTTCCAAGTACTTTTTAGGAATGTCTGTGTTTTTGTAATGCAAGCCCTGTTCTTGCCAGGTTCTGTGAACTTGGAAGCAAGCTTGTTTTGTAACAGGGCCTGACTTCTGCCCACAATCTGACTTTTGCTAACTTTGCTTTACATCAGCAAGGCTTGACCACTACTGTAGTTCAGGCTTCAGGCCTCATACCAGGCCTCTTATACAAGGCCTCATATTTTAGGCTCTCTTTGTACTATACATATCATGCCCCAAGCCTAGGACAGAACAAAATTAATTTGAGCCAAGTAAGAAAGAGTTAGACAAATTTGTTTGCACAATCACAAGTACATTTTTATCCTAGGGAATTTACAAGTTGAGCAATTTACTATGGATTTGCAGAGCTCACCTATCATGGCCAGTGCTAGTTGCTTATTAGCCACAATATCTTTGAAGCACAGAGTCATATCCTCAGCTTCCTTTTTATCCCAGTTCCATAATCTGGCTACAGTTTGCTATCTAAGAATGGGAATTCTCAACTGATGTAAAGCTGGTGGATCTGGCTCCTGTGTCAATTGCCCTAAACCCAGCACAGAGGGCATAGCAGAGTTTGCTGCTTTCCTACATCAATTCTCAGCTGACGTGTTGTCCTTTAAACAGCATAGCTTATTACATGTGCTTTCTATAATCTTTAGTGCTTTCAAAGTTAATTTTTATGCCGTTGGAGAGATCTGAATTTCTTTGACTTTAGACAGTCATTTGACTAGTGAATTGACTGTTGCGAAGGTAAAGCCTTTGGCCCTGGTCTCATGAGAATTCACAAGCTAAGGAGGGTCAGGCATCATTAGCACATCAATACAAGGACAAAAGAAAACCTAAGGTCCTACTGGAGTAGGGACCCATCATTCAACAACAAGTGGCATTCTTCCCTCTATAGCAGTACCGACTGAATATCTCAAGTCAGGTATTAAGGGAAATTTGCTGTTGAAATGCTAATTCTAAGAAATGTCATAAAACAGAGGCTGTGTCCACCTGTGGTTAAGTATTCCTAAAGAACTTTTCTCAATAGAATGGTGTTGATCTCAGTATCTTGACCAACTTCCACTTGTGTGATTACCTTGTGCCCACTTGAAATTATACTCACATTTCAAATAAATGCACTATTATTCACTTGCTGTTTTTAACAGTGATGCTATGTGATGTTAGAACAGATGCTGTGTTCTATCCCTGACGCAGTGAATTTCAGTAATGGGTAAAGAGACTATTGTTTATACACAAAATTTTAAAATGACAACCAACAGGCTGCACTACATAAACAACCTGAATTCACCTGAATTCCACAATGCATACAGATCTGATACAAAAACCCCATAGAAAATTGGAGTAGACAATCCTAAATTAGACTCTGAAAGTAGTGAACTTCTGCTCAAGACAAAAAATGCAGATGTTACAAACAATCCATTTATTGGGTTTTAAACTACGTACACAATTGAAATAATTTTGGCACTACGCTATACAGTGGTTACATCTGTGTGCTGACACTTAGTAAATACTGTACTAGGAACACTGCTGTGCTTTAAAATTGTATTGAGTCACTCAATCAGCAGGTAGATATTTCAAAATGTATTGTAGTGCTCCTGTAAGGAAGACTGTACAGGTTGTGTAAAAGATGAAACACATCAACTTGTGAACTATTTCACTGCAGGAGGTACTTTGCATTCTGTAATCTTATCACATCAAAACATGTGATGTTAGCACTTAGAGATGGCCACAAATGCTGCATTAAAATCCTCTTCAGATGTAGTCATGAGATAAATGAAAACTAAAACAAAATAAAATTTCTGCCTTTTAAACAAGGAACAATATTTTGCTAAAGAAAATAATTTAAAAAATAGTAATGGCATTTGATTTGATACAAAAGCCAGAAGCACTATAGTATTAACACTGAAGTGTGAATTTTTACAAATTAATCTCACAATGATGTTATGTAAAAGGTTGCAAACTGTACAATGTCTTCCCAAAGCAATGCCTCTACAATTTATACAGTCTTTTACATCTATGTAACACATATTAAACATGTCGTTAAATAGCCAATAGATATCAGTCTCTGAACAAAGTTGCAGGCAAAAAACCAAAACCAAAACCAGAACTTTCACAATCTCAGCAGTCTTCCATTTATGCAAGGTATGCTTCTCCAAATAGCGACTAATAGTCTTTTTAATGAGAATATTCTGTTAAAAAAATTCAGTGCTTTTACACACTGTACATACTCTTCAGTCTCTGAATTAAAACATTGCTTGATAGCAAAAAATTCATATCTATGGGCTCTATTCATCTGAAAAGATCCACCGCCTTCCACCCGTAGGAAGCTGCAGATGGTCATGGGTTTAAGTTGTGCATCTGGTCAGTTTACCTGCTAAAAGTTGGCCAGATCATGGAAATTGCCCCACTTTCCATACTACTGATCTCAGCTACAGAGGACAGAATGGATATTTACATTTCCATAGAAGGTAAGATTTAAAAGGGTAGTCCAACACTCAGCTGGATTAAATGGTACAGACTTTGTCACCTAATGGGTACTTGAAAGCAAGCAGTGAAAAAAAGTCCTTTGAGAAAAATAGGTTCCTGGCCTCTTGTTATGGGAGTAGGTGGGTTTGAGGTTCATAGGTACCAGCTCCTGCAGGTTGATCAGATAAAAAATGTCAACCAAAACTGGAGCACTTCCCTTAGAATGTTCAGACTTGCAGTTGTGTGCTCTGCAAATCCACTGATGTAAAAATGACTGGGCACACGGAATAAGAAAGAAAAAGGAGGGAAGAGATGGGTGGTGTAAGCCAGTGAGCAGAGAGTGAAGGTGGTAAGGTTGTATAATGCAGGCCCATGACATTACACTTTGAAACAAGTAATGATCTGGCCCCGCAGATGCAGTAACGGAAGAATGCAGGGTTCCCATAGTTACTCCCTGTGAAGTTGTAATTTGTGATGAATAGAGCTCCGTTAGAACCTAATATTTGTATTTAAAAAATGGTTTTGATTAGGCATCACGATTTCCAAGACTAAAAGTTCCATACACAATAAATTAGTTTTGAGTTTCCTTTATTTTTGCAGAAATGTTTCTAGGTCCTCATGATTTCCAAGAAGAACCTGAAATAGAAATAATTAAAAACAAGATTTTATCTTCATCCATATTCTCGTGATACTACAGAAAATGATGATTAAAAAATTCCCTTGCCAGCTGGCACAGTGGTCCAGTAACAACACATAGCATTCCCCTGCAAGAGATCAGGGTTCAAATTCAAGTCTGATTCCTTGTTCTGCAGATCAACAAGTACCAGGAACACCGTGAACATCCTATACTCAGTCTCAAGGTACCTTGTGTCTCTCTAGTGATGGTCCTTTGACAGAAATGCAGAGGGCAGTTAATGGGCTGAGAAGGTTTGGGAGCAAAGGAAGTGTTGATAAAACTTATTTTCTTCTGAAGTCCTAGCCTTTTAGTTTACTTCATTCAAACAAAAATAAGGGACTGCACAATAAAGATAAACAGCAGGTCACTACAAGTAGAGTTTCCAAACAACAGAAGATACCCCACTGAACATTGATAGTGACTTTGTTTGGAGGGAATGTTTTTCCCTGGATCTGGGACCTTCTTTCCTTCACTTTGACTGGATGGCTAGAGTGGATATCATAAAATGGCAGTGTTTTCTAATTACACCAAAATAAACACAGCCTTACCTATTTAAGCATAATAGCATGGTGATACTAAGAGGTCTGTAAGGACAAGCAGCTGGTCATCAGTGAACTGCTGTTTGTGCTCCTGCCAGTTGTCATGGTGTGTTCTCCGGAAATTGGACAGTGTTTTCTTTACTGTCATCTGTATAGCAGGCAACAAAAAAATAGATCTGTATTAATTTTTGATATATTTTAAAAACGGTTTCATATCTGTGGAAAGTCTCCCTAACTGGAGACTAATAGTCAGATGTAAGAGAGGGTTACTCACCTTGTGCAGTAACTGAGGTTCTTTGAGATGTGAATCCCTGTGGGTGCTCCACTTTAGGTGACTGTGCGCCCCGCGCCTCTAGCTGGAGAATTTCAACAGAAATCTTGGCTGGGCTGCACATGCACTCTCCCCGTCTCATGCCAGCAGTGGCGATTAACTAGTGCTGTGCAGCCCCCGCACCCCCCAGTTCCTTCTCTACCGCAGAGGAATTAATTGGAACTCCGAAGTAGAGGAGAGGAGCATGGGTAGTGGAGCACTCACAGGGACAACCATCTCAAAGAACCTGTTACTGCACAAGGTGAGTAACCCTCTCTTCTTCGAGTGGAGTCCCTGTGGGTGAGCCACTTTAGGTGACTATAGAGCAGTTCCCCCCAGGGGAAAAGAGGTAATTTGGAGCTAGGTCTGAATGGATAATAAGAAGGTGTGTCCCAGCCGAGTGTCAGAGGCTGACACTTGATCGATGATGTAGTGTTGAATGAATGTGTGAGATGTCCAAGTAGCTGCGTTGCATATGTCGGTAATAGGCACATCATGCAGGAAGGCAACTGATGTGGATACATATCTTGTGGAGTGTGTTCTAACTGTTGAGGGGGATTGTAGGTCATGTTGTCAGTAACAGAGCTGAATGCAATCTGAAATCCATCTGGAAAGTCTCTGCTTAGAGATGGGTTTGCCTTTGGAGCGGTCCGAGGTGGAGAGGAACAATTTAGGAGTTTTCCTGAATGATTTGGTGTTCTCAAGATAAAAGGCTAGCGCCCTTCTAATGTCCAGGGTGTGGAAAAATCGCTTCTTGCCTGTCCTTGTGAGGTTAAGGGAAGAACGTGGGAAGATGGATAGGCTGATTGATGAGGAAGGAAGAAAGGACTTTAGGCAAAAATTTGGGGTGAGGTCAGAGTGACCTTGTTTTTGAAAAAAACAAAACAACACAAAAAACATATAGGGTGGTCCAGCCATAAGAGCAGAAATTTCTCCTATGTGATGGTGACTAGGAAAGCCACCTTCATGGAAAGATGTAGAAGAGAACATGTGGCCAAGGGTTTGAATAGGGCGGTTGTGAGAGATCGAAGCACTCAAGTCAGATCCTACAGGAGTGTTGGGGCTCGGAGTTCTGGGTAGAAGCTGCGCATTCCCTGGAGGAATCTTTTGGCAACTGGGTGAGCAAAGAATGAAACGCTGTCCACTGTCACAGAATGTTGTAATGGCTGCCAAATGCACCTGCAGTGAACTCACTGAAAGGCCAGATTTCTTCAGGTACAGCATGTAGTCCATTACCACTGATATGGGAGAGGTGGTGGTGTCGATTTGTTTAGGCACCACATTTGGAATCTCTTCCATTTATGTAGGTATGTAGCCCACGTAGCAGACCTTCTTCTGTTTAGCAGGATGTCTTTCATATCCTCAGAACACGTTATCTCCTTGCCATGGAACCATTAAGAAGCCAGATATGAGATGGGGCGACTCCAGCTTTGGATGCAGAGTCTGACCCAGGTCCTAAGAGAGGAGATTTGGAAGAAGTGGGAGAAGACATGGGGGTATGACGTCATCTTTTTCAGGTATGGGTACCAGGTTTGTCTGGATCATGCTGGTGCTATCATGACGACTTTGGCTTGATCGATTCTGATCTTGTTCAGGATGCTGGACAGCAATGGGGTGGGAGGAAAAGCATACAGGAGTGGTACATGCCACGGAATGAAAAATGCATCGTCGTTGGATCCTGATCCCAGACCCACTCCGGGACTGGACATTTGCTGTTTCATTTTGTGGCGAATAGGTCTATCGCGGGGAACCCCCCTAGTTGCAATTTGATCTGGATCATGCAGGTGTTCATTACCCACTCGTGGCCATTCAAGAACCTTCGACTTAATGTGTCGGCTGTGATATCCTGAGACTCCAGCAGGTAGGTAGCTGATATGGTGACTTTGTCTGGTATGTACCATGTCTAGAGTTTTATGGCCTCCATACATAGGGAGTGTGATCTTACTCCTCCCTGTTTGTTTATGTAGAACATGAACGCTACATTGTCCATCATGATCTGTATGTTTTTGTCTTTGATCAGAGGCATGAAATGTGCACAGGTATTGTGAATTGCGTGTAATTCCAGTACATTGATGAGAGTGTTGATTAGGAAGGAGACCATCTTCTCTGTACTGTGAGCTTTCCTAGTTGGGCACCCCTCCCTAGTAGAGAGGCATCCGTTGTGATTATCAATTTGGGAGGAGGCTGAAGGAAAGGAACACCTGCGCAAACGTTGTGTGGGTGAGTCCACCATTGTAGTGAGTCCTTGACTTTCATTGGCATACTCAGAAGTTTGTTCAAATTGTGTTTGTGTGGTGTAAATACCATGTTGATCCAACACTGCAAGAGCGCATGTGCAGTCTGGTATGTTTCACCACGTATGTGGTCACTGCCATGTGATCTAGTAGCTGAAGACAGGTCCTGGCCAATATCCTTGGGCTGTGCACCAAGGTATTGATGAGGTTCGTTAGAGAGGTGAATCTCTGAAAATGTAATGATGCTGTTGCTTCTAGAGAATTTAGATGCGCGCTGATTAAGTCCAGTTTCTGGACTGGCGTTAATTTTGGACATTTATCTGTAGACTGAGACTGGTGAAGAGTGAAATTGTCTGGTGCGTGACTGTGATGGCTTCTGCCCAAGTGTGAGACTTGATTAGACAGTCGTCTAAGTAGGGGTATATCACGACCCCATGCTTGCGAAGGTGGGCTGCCGCCCCAGCAAAGACTTTGGAAAATAATCAGTGGGCCGTGGAGAGGCAAAGGGTAGTACTCTATATTGGAAATGGCCCTGTCCAGGTATAAACCAAAGAAATTTCCTGTGCATAGGGCGTATAGAAATGGGAAAATATGCATCTTTCAGGTTGAGGGTTGCAAACCAATCCCCTTGTTCCAGTGCTGGAATGACTGTAGCTAACACAATCATCCTGAATGTTGTGTTCTGACAAATTTGTTTAGCTTCCTGAGATCAAGGATGGGTCTCCATCCTCCAGACTTCTTTTGGGTTAAAAAAATAAAGAGAATAGAATCATAGAACTGGAAGAGATCTCGAGAGATCTAGTCCAGTCCACTGCATTGGGGCAGCACTAAGTATTATCTAGACCATTCCTGACAGGTGACCATTCCTGACAGGCAGAAGCCCTTCCCTCTGTGATGTACCAGAACTGTCTACTGCGCCCAGTTGTAGGAGATGCTCCTCCTCCTGTCTCAAGAAGGGTTCGTGAGAGGGGTCCCTGAAGAGGGACAGGATAGGAGCATGAGTAGGAGGGATGGAGAGGAACTGGAGGGCATAGCCAGGCTTGATGATTTCCAGTACCCATCTATTGGAAGTGATGGTTCGCCGGTTTGGATAGAACAGTATTAGACGAGTGGTAAAGGGATAGTTGATGAGAGGTAGTGTTGGCAGCAAAAATTGGAGGGACGTCTGGTAAGCCCTTGACCAAGCCTTCAAATCTGCTGTTTAGAGGTTGATCGTTGAGATGTGGTGGATTGGGAGGAGCTTAGTCTACATCTGGATGGTCTCTATCTACACCTCTAGTTATTGTATTGTCTTGGCTGCTGTGTGTATGATGGTCCTTGCCATGGTGTCAGTAGAGTCCAAAGAGGCTTGGAGGGCAGTTCTAGCCAAGAGCGGAAATGAGCAATGTAAACTACTCTCTATTGACTACATACCAGAGGACAAAAAAGTCAGAAAATCTGGAATAGTTTGTTCTTCACCATAAGATAGTTTGTTCTTCACCATAAGTGTTTCATAATTAGCGATCTGGAAGTGTAGTGTCACTGATGTATAGGCCTTGCAGCTGAGTAAGTCCAATCTTTTCCATTCTTTGTCATAAGGGGTGGTTCTAGAGTAATGCTGTTTGCCCCATTCATTGACTGCATCAATTACCAATTAATATGTCTGAGGGCGTGTGAATAGATATTCCATCCCTTTTGAAGGGATGTAATATTGTTTGTCCGCTCTCTTACGTGTGGGTGGGATAGTAGTAGGGGTCTGCCAGATGTTTGTGGCAGGTTCCATGATTGCTGAGTTAATCTGAAGGGCAATGTTGGAGCAAGTGATGTGAAGTATATCCAAAAGCTTGTGACATGACTCGGAGATCTCCTCTAGGGTTACCTGGAGTGTGTCTGCTATTCTTTTGAAGAGCTCCTGGAAATTCCTGAAATCGTCTCCAGCAGTTGGCGTAAGGGGTATAATAGTCTCACCCAGTGACAATGAAGTGCAGGTGGCAGGAGTTGCCTCCTGAGCTAAAACATCTTCCCTTTCCTCAACACTGTTTGGGAGGGGCAGCTGGTAGCACTGTAAACTGTGGTGAAGACTGCCTATGTACCTCTGTGGTGCCACTTAGGGATCTGGGGTAAAACTGTCTGTAAGCTGCCCATTGGTCACAGAATGCCCACTGAAATGGGAAGGGCATAGGTGGGGGCTTCCAGGGGTAAGCATACCACCCTTGAAATTCAGACCCTGGCAAAGGCTAAGGGCATTCCTGATGTGTGGACCGAACACTGCCTTGCATAAGCTAAGAGTGTTGGGAGGAAAAAACTTCCCATCTTCTTCATCCTCCTCGCTAGATAAAGGAGGAGCGGCTGTAACTGGTGGAGTGAGTGGTAGCAAAAGTACCAAAGTAGTATCGGTACAGAGGAGAGATGATTGTGGTACTGGGGCAATTGTCAGGTTCTTCGGAGCAAGGAACTCTTGAGGCTGTGGTACCAATGAAGGTACCTGTGTGAAAGGTGGTACAGAGAATAGTGGGAGTACCAGGGGACCTTGTGGTACCAACAGGAAAGGAGCCAACAGCGAGCATGCTGAGGATGGCACAGCAATCTGCGGTGCAGTGTCTGTGCTACTGAACAGAGGGCCAGCAGGTGGCGCTATTGCCTTTTGTACTGCAAATTTGCTTGTTAAGGAGCACTTTGTCTGTGCTGCCGGTGCCAAGATGGAGGAGGAGGTCTTCTGTCTGCCCTCCTTCTTAGAACCTGCCTGCTTAGTGTCTGCGGCTCTGATGGTACTGCTGGTACTGGAGATCCCTGCCGACTCAAAGGTACTAAGCCGTAGCATGTTCGGTACCGATGTGGTGGATGGAGTTGGGGAACGTTTCCTCTTTGATGCGGTCTTGGTAGGGGGAGTGTTAGCTCTCCTCTCTACATGTCCTTTAGGAGTTAGGTCCCTTCCTTTCAGGGTGGAGGAGGGGGGGTCTGTCAGAAGCTGCCTGCGGTGATAAAGAGGCAGGAGAAGTTTGTGAGCCCAAGCCTGAGGCGGGACGGAGAGACTTGTCCATTAGGATAAGTTTCAATTTAAGATCCCTCACTTTCCTTGTCCGGGTCTTCAGAATGTGGCAATGGGTGCACTTCTGAGGCACATAAGTTTCCCCCAGGCACCAGACACACTGCGAATGTTCATTGGAAAGCAGAACTGCCTTGTGACAAGAGAGGCAGTGTTTAAAGCCAAGTGACCCTGGCATTCTGAGGAAAAATAATGTCCCTTAAGAGGATGAAAGGAACATTTTTTATTTATTTTTTAATGGGGAGAAAAAGAAATAAAGGGTTCTTAACCAACTAACCCAATTACACTAAGCTACTTGACTAATTTAATTCCACTACATCTGAGGTAAAAGTGAGAGAGCACATTGCTGGAGCTCCAACTTGGACCAAGGGCGGCTGAGAAGGAACTGGTGGGTGAAAGGGCTACACAGCACTAGTTAATTGACACTGCAGGCACAAGGCAGTGAGAGTGCATCTGTGGCCCAGCCAGGTACTGAAATTCTCTGACTAGAGGCGCAGGGCACACAATCACCTAAAGTGGAGCTCTCACAGGGACTCCACTCGAAGAAGAACAGGTAGTTCTATATTTTGATGATACTCCTAAACTAGCATTTGTATATGTTTAGACAGTTGGGAAGTATGGAGTGGACCCCCAAAAGTTCATCCAGTCCAGATCTGTAAGACTGCAGAATTTACAACTAGTTTTAAATTCTAATATCTCTAGATCAGTGTTGTCAAGGCTCTTACGTATGGTGAAAGAACCTTTGCCAGTTTTTTTTTTTTGTTTTACAAACTTTGGAGCCCTAAATCCTTATTAATCTTGATCTTCTTCCCGCCTTTGAATTTTCAATCTTGTTCATGCTACTGTAGGGGCTCAGGCTCTACTGGGTTTTTCAGTGCTGGACATTCAGATGGTAAAAGGCTTAAACAATAATTTTTGTTCAGTCAAACACAACTTGCAAAGTGGGTGGAGATCAAACTTTTAGTGTACGTTCCAGAGATATCGTCTATCATTATTCCAGAGATATCATAATTTTGCCTCTGAGGTGCACCAAATGATATATATTAAATGATAATAGGACTGTCTCATTATTATTTAACAGATCTCAATTGGTGCACCTTAAAGGCAAAATAATTATATACACTCTCCAGATTTAATTTTTGTAATCCAGTAAAAGTAAGCCCTAGCAGAACTGGTTAGCTCTTTCCAGGAAATTCCCCTCCACAAAGTTTAAACACTATAGTTAACAACAATAGTATAGTTGGAGTGCTAGCAACAGCTACAGTAATTCCTTGCTTAAGATTGTAGTTACGTTCCTGAAAAATGTGACTAAGTGAAATGATGTTAAGTGAATCCAATTTCCCCATAAGAATTAATGTAAATAGGGGGGGTTAGGTGCCAGGGAAATTTTTTTCACCAGACAAAAAACTATATATTATATAGATATATACACAGTATATATTTTAAACAAACAATTTCATACTGTACATAGCAATGATAATTGTGAAGCTTGGTTGAGGTGGTGAAGTCAGAGGGTGGGATATTTCCCAGGGAATGCCTTGCTGCTAAATGATGAGCCCTCAAGTGTTAACATGTCATTGATGAAGCCTCTCATCAAGGCAGCATGAACAGGAGGGAGGGGAGACAGCATAACAGACAGAGACAGATACATACTTTGTGTGTGGGAGAGAGTACAAGGAGAGTAAGGGAATTCCGCCATTATAAATAAAACTCTCAGCTTTCTACTTCATTTATTTTTGGCTCTAGTGTAGAAATGACTGAGGCAGAAATAGAACTATGGCAAGGAATTGGCATGCTTTCATAAGGTGCTTTGAGTTAAAGCAGGTTTGGATTTAGCAAAGTTATGAACTTTTGAAGAAAAAATGTCACACTGTGACAAACATATTCCTTCACAGTCTTTCTTCAGGAAGCTAATGTAAGGATGATAGACATGTTTTAGATTAAAGAAAAAAAATAAATAGAATCAGACTATTTTTACCTCAATAGGCTGGGGATCGTTAAGGTGAGCACTGAGGTCCATCAGAAGCTGGGGCATCCAAGTGGGCACATCATAAGGGCTTGACAAAATACAGGCACTAAGTCCAAGCACACCAGCATGGCGCTTAACCAAGTCTGCAATGAAAAGACTGTAATATACATGTGGCAGCACACAAATCTCTCAAAATATGTGTTTCCATAACACAGCCAGACTTGAAACTTCACTTTCAGTAATTCCAGCTATTTTTAACTTATGAAAAGTACTAAAATAAATACACATTAAATGTAAGTTGTCATGAGCAGTAAAGTGCAACTAACATCCATACTAGGGGAATTCTTAATCTCCACCTCTTCTATCCATTACAGGCTCTTGTGAAGAATCAAAAAGGAGAGGTTATTTACCAGTTCAAGGGCTGCCTCTGCTAATCTACACACAGTGGACTCAAAAATGCCTACATCAGTGTTCTGTAACTTTCTGGTAAACTGTTCCTATTGGGGCTCATGTAAATACAGTCTAATGCCACTGAAAGTTCTAGGGAGGGCAAGCTCTAACTTAGTTCCTTTCTCCGGTGCCTCACAGGTGAAGGTGGATGAGGAGTGTGACTGCTAAGACAACCCTCAAAGAACTACACTTACTGGTAAAATAACCACTTCCTCTTCGACGAGTCTCTGAATACATGTACATTCATGGAGACTGGTAAGCAGTACACCTTAGGTATAAGAATAAACCACAAAAACCTATTAATCTAGCCATATAACTGCTCTGTAGTAGTATATTGTTACTTAACATTTGTATGTATCAGCACTCGAAATACCTAATTGGGATTGGGACCCCACTGTGCTAGGAGCAATACAAACATGCAAGAAGAAGTCAGATCTATAAACAAAAATATTTTGTCATGATGGTTTATAAGTATTATAAAATATCTGCATACACATCAGATCTGTTTCTTTATGTATATTGCTTGAAGACTCCTCCTTAACTGCAGAGCCTATTCTAGCCACCTGGGTTGTCTAAGGATGATGTAAATAAAGTAACTGAACCAGTTTTTTAATGTACAGTTTGCTTCTCTGAGGCAGTCTCTTTACCTGCAGAAGGAATGGTATCCACCACTGTGCCAAGGTCTCGCTTTCTCTTTTTTGGTAGTCTTGTCTTGCAGAGCTGTTCAAAGTGAGCCTGCACAGGGCTATCCATAGTGAGGAAGTTGCACTGTAGCAGACCACTCAGTGTGGTAGCAGCCATTTCTCTCACCTAGGAGCAGAAACATCAGCTACATCAATTACTATAGCAAACATTCATGGCTAACTTTTATTACTGCCCTTTGGACTTATCAGCTGGATTACCTTGCCATACTGTGCTTGAGAAAGGTCTTTCAAGTTTTTATCACCTCATCTTAGTAAGTCATTAAATACAATTAGTATATTAAAGTGTCACATATAAAGCAATAAACAATATTCATTTACAATTTTAAAACTGTCTTTACACAGGTAGACAAAATTAGTGATCCATAACTGCAGCAAACAAAATTTCAGTGTCAAACTTGTGTTGTAAGCTAAAACAGCTTTTTGAAATTAGTCGTGTGATAAATTTTGAAAAATAGTCGTGTGAAAAATTTTGAAAAATAGTCGTGTGATAAATATATAATCCAGAACAATTTATAATAATGCTACTGTGCTTTTATAGAGAATATAAAAATAGTACAACTATTATAGAGATACCTGCTTTGTCCATTAATGAAATCGGTACACTAAGATCAGTTTACACAGGGGAAAGTATACCTTTATCCAAAGCATTTTATTTCTTTCCTTGCTACATATGAAACCTTTCATAGCATAGGATGAACATCTTGGAGGTATGCAAGTTTAAGAATTTTTATATTCATGATATCCATTGTCCGAGTTGAAACTTGGGAAATTTACCAGGCCACTCCGTATTAAGACTGAATTACTACAATACTCTTCATAATGCTATAACTCTTGCTGATGTTTATAAGCAATGTTGGGTTATTAGGCAATAATATCATGTCAGCAGTGTGCAGTCTGACTCAGTTCTGTAGCCTTCCAGTATTCATTTTACTGCCTTGAGTCTTGGTCAATCCATCAGTAAACTGGCTTGTAAAAATAGATACGATAGAGACATGTACCGCTCTTTTGTAACTAAGTTACCAAAATTACAAGCCAAATCAATTTCAACTAATTATCCACAAATTCACAATGCTACAATCTTTTTAATAATTTTACCAGGTTTAATTATATTTGAAGACAATTAAATTACTGTTTGCTTACAAAAACAGTTACGCCTAATCAGTGTTACTACATCACTCCTAACAGGCCATTAAAATCAGTGAAATACACAAAAAATTAATAAATTGTAGAAACATAGGTTCTGCCTTGTCATCTCAAATTTGGTCCTGTCATAATAGGCCCATTGCTATTAAAAACCAAGGTGTATGGGCTGACCATAAGAACATTTTAACATTTAAGAATCTGAAAGCCCAATTAGCTTATTAAAATGTTGGGGGCAGTTGCCTCATTTACTAATAAGTACATACTGTTACACTTACACTCAACAGAACACACATCTATCTAGAGTACAAACACCTACCAATGCTCTGAATCCAATGTAGCAGATTATAATAAATTATATCCTTGAACATAATGTTCTGAACCTCCACAAAGCAATAAAGTATAGCAGCAAGTGCTGTAATAATTAAACATAGTAAGTTAACAATAGGCTCTTGAGACTTCCTTCCATTTACATTTCCATAGCATATTATTCAAATGTGATCCTTGTTATTAATAGTGTAAAGAATGAAGTGAAATAGTCTGCCAGTACTGTTTATCAGCAATTTATGAGCCTCTTAAGGACTAAGCTATTAAATGAAACATGAAGTGCTAATGTAAGTCCCAGAATAGGTGAAAGCCTGGCTGTAAAGTGAGCAGGCTCACTAGGTAACTAATCATTTTCATCACTGTTCACTGTATTAGAATCCATTTTCAGTATTGTCAAATCAATCTTACAAATGGCAATATTTTGCTGCAAGAAACACCTAGAAACAAAGTCTTTAAAAAATCACATTAATAAGGTATAATTTTATACATATGTACTGCAATGCCCATTAACATCTCACTTAGTTAAGAATTTATAAACCATCAGGCCTATATGACGATCTAAAAGCTACAGAGTAGAAACATATTCAGTGGAATAATTTCCCATGCATCAGGGTTTTCTAACTACACTTTTTTTGTAGAGGAGTCGAACTGTAGCAGTTGGCTTTCTTGTTCTAAATGTAAGTAATAAGTGTTGAATGACATACTGAAAATTAGAACAAAAAATTCAGACCACAATGAAAAGTTTTAGTGGAGTACTCCCAGTGCACTATTTGCTGTAAGAAGCTAAGACACACAAGTTTCTTAAAAGGGAAACTGAATTGTAATAAAAAGATTTTAAGCAGTACATTTCACTATATATTTTTATAGTATATAAAGTACAAAAAAGAAGCAAAATATGAAGCTGCCATTTTGACATTTTCCTAAAGCAGATCAGGACTGAGAAAATTAAAGTCCCATTAAAAAACTCTATATATTCGATTCAATGTTGTCTTACAGTAAATTATGTACTTTTTATATGTTTTGGTTCATTTAACAGCTGTTTTAACATTGACTCCATGAACAATGAAACATCTTAACCCTTTAAGGGACCATTTACCCAAACTAGATGATTCAATTTCACAGATTTTAATACCAGAATGGATAAGTTATAAACAAACTAGGCAGCTGTATAGGGCAGCATATTCTGCCTAGGGAAACTGGGGCCAACCTGAGTGGCACTGCAACACTGCATGTCAGGTTACAATGCCATTAACTCAAATTTGGCCTACCTATCCCTCGGTCATGATGGAGGTGCATTTTGTCTCACTGCACACCCCTCTATCCCAGTTGAGAACTTCTGTTCTGGGAATAGGAGGGGAATGGCAGACTGAACTTTTGCCCAGGCCAGCAGACTGTCTTGAATAGTCTTTAAAAATGGACCATGATAATGATCTAGTTTGACCTCCTACATAACACAGGCAGCAGAACTCCAAATACTAATTCACATATCAAACCTAATTACCTGTGGTTGAACTAAAATCATTTGAAAATAATTAAGGACTTCAAGGGATAGATAATCTACCACATCCCTTGATAAGATGTTCCTGTGGTTACTTGCCCTCACTGAAAAAATCTGTGCTCAATTTCCAGTTTTTTTTTTTTTAAGCTAACTTCAGCTTTGTAGTCACTAGTTTTTTTTTTTTTAATACCTTTGTCTGCTAGATTAAAGAATCCAGATATTTTCTCCCTGTAGGTACTTTGAGACCATGATCAAGTCACGTTTAAGCTTCTCTTCAATAAACTATAGACTGAGGTCCTTTAGCTTCTCATTGTAAGATGTATTTTCCAGACCTCAAATAATTCTTGTAGCTCTTCCCTGAATCCTTTTTATCTTTTCCCAACATCCTTTTTAAGTGTGGACACCAGAAGTGGATAGTATTTCAGTAGTGGTCTCACCAATGCTACAGACAATATCACTTCCCTAGTTTTACTCTATATTTCTCCAAGGATCCTTCCAAGGATTGTGAGCCATGATATTACACTAGAGTTTATGTTCCTTTGGTCATCTACCATGATACCTAAAAAAAGATACGGTGGATGAGGTAATGTCTTTTATTGGACCAACTTCTGTTGGTGAAAGGGACAAGCTTTCAAGTTTCACAGAGAAAGACCATCTCGGGCCTCACGCACAGCAAAGAATCATTATAGTAAAATACATCTCTCATAACATAACAAATCACTTTCTCACTGTCCCTGGGTGGAGAAGAGGTCCTGGCTCACCACGGTACTAGACAACCCTGTCAACTGTCCCACTTGTTGTCCAACTCAACCCCCTTGTCCAGCACTTTGTCCTTGGGGTTGACTCTGCTGTCCGTTGTCTTCAGGCCCCCCCTATCCCCCACAGTATCTTCAGGTCTCTTGCCAGTGGAGGTGGGGTCACTGTCAAGGTGGCGCCCAGCTCATTATAGAAGCGGCAGGTCTTCGGTGCAACACCAGAGTGATGGTTTGCCTCCCCTGCCTTCTGGTACACCTGCCTCAGTTACTTTATCTTCACATGGCACTGATGTGTGTCCCGTTGGTAGCTCTTATCCAACAAGCCACGAGAAATCTGCCCATAGGTATTGAAGTTAATATGACTGGAGCAGAGCTGGGACTGCACACCTCCTCTCCCCTAAATGCCAGCAGATCCAGCAGTTCAGGTGTGCTCCAAGCAGGAGAGCGTTTGCTTCGTGGAGCTGCCATGGTCAGCGAGCTCTCCACACCAAGCAAACAGGAAGTAGAATTTCAAAAATTCTCTGGCCTTTAAAGGGGGAGGAGTGGATGCCTATGTACCTGGGTGCAAGGCAGCAGAGTTCTAACAGCTGATGAGAGTGGTCAGGTTAAGCATTGTAGGATATCTTCTGGAGGTCATTTACAGCGATATAACCAAGTGGGGTATCTACACTGGCACTTTGTCGATGCAACTTTGTCGCAAAAAGTTCTATGCCTCTTGTCAAAGTGGTTTTATTCTGTGGGCAAAACAGGAGAGTTTTGTCAGCAGAAGTAGCATTGTAGTATGCATACCTCCATTGTTTTGACGACAAAACCTGACTTTTGTCAACAGAACTGTGTAGTATAGACAAGGCCCAGGATATGGGTTTTATGGCTCATTACAACAACTTGTAACACGCCTTGCTGCCTAGGAACCCGCCATTGTCCTGCAACTGCAGAGGTGTTAACTGACCATTTCATTTTAAGTGGTCATCTACAAAGTGCTTATGCTAAGTCTGTTCCACCTTGCATTTAGCTTGGACATGCTAGACTCCTTTTCCAGACCTGAGGAAGAGCTCTATGAAGCCTGAAAGTTTGCCCCTTCAAGCAACAGAAGCTGGTCCAAAAAAAGATATTACCTCATCCACCTTGTCTCTCTCATGTCCTGGGACCAACACAGCTATAACAAAACTGCAAACATGAGGGCTGAGCGAGAACTGTGGAAGTGATTCCTGAGGAACCCATCAGAAATACTAGAAATTTAAGAAGTCTGTTAAGAGAGAGGCAAAAGAAGTGACAGGAAAAATCATCAATTTTAGCATTTTTACTTAACCTGAAAATCCACTTCAGAACTAAGAACTTGTCTGTCAAGTTTCAGCCCAGAACACAGAGACAAGATATACAGACTATCAGAAATGAGGTTCTATACTGAAATCACCTTCTCATTAAACATAACACAATGAAAGCAATGCTATGGTAATTACTGAAACATACTGGAACTTGCCAATTCTTATAATGAAAAAGCAAGATTACTGCTACAGCAAAGTAAGGTTTCTATGGTAACAACATGATTGCAAGAGATTACTACACAAAACAGCTTTTGCTGATTTCTATCTCAGTAGTTCAAGGACATATGTTATCTAATTACTTGCAAATCTATTTAACTATTAAAAGTGAACAGCAATTTTTGTAAATTATGTAAACGGGGGATTATGTGATGAATGCTTTATTAGTAAGGATAACAAGTTATCTAGGCTCACAGCTCTTGTTTTACTGTAATACTATAACATGTCGTGACATGACTGGTATCAAAGAGACCTGCTGGAGAATGGAGCCAGTGCACTGGGAGCAGAGGGTTAAAGTGCTGCTCTTTAAATACAAAGTGCAATCTCGCACAATTTGAAATATTCATTCTATGTTTTAAAAATTTCTTGCCATTCACTTTTCACAGCTTAGATTGTCATAATAGTGAGACTTTTCACCCCAATTTTAAACAGATTTTACACAAGAGCATGACACAAGTGGGACCTCTTGCCCTTCCAGGAAGAGAAACACATTACACAAAAATGAACTTTTAGTTAGGCATTATGGATAAATTGTCCTTTGCAAATAAGACACAGAACGAAGTAGTATTTGGGGACCAGAGGTGAAGGGGCTCAGTTCTGGCTGAAACATTAACATTTCTCACTATGATTCTGCACTGTAATATAAAAAAATCCATGTGATTTCATAGAACACTTTTTAATATATCCAATACATTATTGATATAATGTTAATTTAAAAGACCTGCTGATAAACACTCTCTGTAATGCACCTCGCATTCATGCCCACTAGTTTTCTCAAGAGCACACATACATTAAAATCACCATTTGAGTTTGACTTTCTTTGGTTTGTGCATCCTGAGCATTAGTAGTTTCCTAGAAGCCAAATTTCTCAACATTTTTAAAACACAGAGTACTGCTTTGATGGTCAGAATAACTTATGGCCTATCTGTTCTCCAATGAGATGCTATGTTCTCTCAAATCAACACCTGGCTTTTAAGGTGGATGCATTTATGTTACTTAGGAACTTGAAAAAAATGGTTACTAATTTTCTGTAACTGTTGTTCTTCAAGATATGTTGCTCATGTCCATTCTAACGTAGGTGTCTACTTGCTCTGAACACTGCTGCTGGAAAGTTTCCCTCTCAGTGGTATCAGCTGGGTTGGCTCTGGGGCCCCCTGAACTCACACCTCATAGGGGTGGTATATAGGGTCCTACCAACCTGCTGCCTCCATAGGGGAGAAAGAGGTTTGGAATGGACATAAGCAACACATCTCGAAGAACGGTAGTTACAGAAGACTAGTAACCGTTTTTTCTTCTTTGAGTGCTTGCTCATGTCCATTCCAATGTAGTGACTTCCAAGAAGCTGCACCAGTGGAGAGTTTGGACTTCATTGGCACACTGACTGTAACACTGCTTGGCCAAAAGTCACATTGTCTTTAGCTTGCTGGGTGATGGCGTAGTGGGATGCAAAAGTGTGGACTGATGACTATGTTGCTGCCCTACAGATGTCCTGAATCAGAACCTGAGTGCAGCTGATGATGGTTGAGGCTCTTGTAGAAAGGGCTGTCAGTGGAGGAGCTGGGACCTTTGCTAGGTCGTAGCATGTGTGGATACAGGAAGTGATCCATGATGAGATTCTGTGTGCTGAGACTGGACGGCCTTTCACTCTGTCTGCAATGGCTATAAAGACCTGAGTGGATTTCCTAAAGGGTTCAGTCCTTTCTATGTAAAACACGAGAGCACACCTAACATCCAGCGCATGGAATGTCTGTTCCTCCCTGTTAGCATGTGGCTTCTTATAATGAATAGGATAGGAAGATATCCTGGTTACTATGGAATTGTGAGACCACCTTTGGTAGGAAGGCTGCATGGGGCCACAGGTGCATCTTGTCCTTGAAAAAAGACTGTGAATGGTAGTTCAGAAGTAAGGGCTTGGATCTCTGAGACCCTTCTGGATGAAGTAACGATGGCCAGGGAGGACACATTCCAGAACAGATAGAGCAGAGAGCACATTGCCAGTGGTTCAAATGTAGTAGAAACCCTGACCCTCTTAGCTCCGGTGGAACCTCTTCCCCTGCTTCCACCCTTAGAAGCAACTGCACCTTCTGGGCCAGAAGTTGTTTGTGAGAAAGTCCTTGAAGAGGAATGGGAAGGAGGTGAACAACTGACTTGAAGGATATATCCTAGTTCTATCATGCGGAGAATCCAGAGATTTGAAGTAATGCGGGCCTACGTCTGATAGAAGCACGCTTGTAATCCTAACCGGTCCACAAATATAGGAGAAATCAGATCCACACATTGTCTTGGTACATCCATCAAAAGTCCTGCTTAGCCCCACAGATTGTCTCAGGAGGGTACAGGGAAGGGGGGCACGGGAGGAGGAAGAGGGAGGCAGGCACCAGGGCAGACTAGGACTGGGATGGAGGACTTCTCTTATAGCCTCTACTCCATCTCCTGCTGTAGTCTTGTCTCTGCTGTGGTTGGTGGAAGTGGGCCATCGATTGGGGCTTAGAGTGCTTGCTGGCAGGAGCTGGTATATGCAACCCCAGGGATTTCAGGGTGGCTCTGGAGTCTTTCAGACTATGCAGCTTCAAGTCCATTTGCTCAGAAAAGAGCAACTTGCCTTCAAAAGGAAGGTCCTCCACAGTCTGCTGCACCTCACAGGGCAACCCCAAGGACTGAAGCCATGAGCTTCTTCTCATGATCACAGCTGATGCCATGGATTGGGCTGAAGAGTCTGCCACATCCAAAGCTGCCTGAAGGGGACTTCCTTGCCACTGATTTCCCCTCTAAATCTAGGGCTGAGAACTCGTCTCATGACTCCTGAGGCAAAAGCTCCTTGAATTTCGCTATT
Organism: Chelonoidis abingdonii; assembly: GCF_003597395.2. Lineage (NCBI taxonomy): Eukaryota > Metazoa > Chordata > Testudines > Testudinidae > Chelonoidis > Chelonoidis abingdonii. Next base: position 186,512,596 of record NC_133771.1, on the reverse strand, counting down.
GCACTCCAGGAGTTGAAATCATATTGGCTCAGGAGGGCTTGCTGAGCTGAAGGCCGCCAGTTCAGTACACCTTTCTGCCAAAAAGGTCTAGTTTTTTGGCATCTTTGGCCTTGGGAGTCGGCCCTTGCTGACTTTGCTGCTCACGCTCATTTACCACTGAAACAACAACCGAGCCTGCTAGGGCATGTGTGTACAGAAATTCTTACCCTTTGGGAGAGACAAAGCACTTTCTCTCCATCCTCTTTGCAGTAGGTTGGAGGAATGCAGGAGTCTGCCATAAGGCCTTGATGGGGTCCATAATGATATCGTTCCAAGGCAGAGCCACCCACGATGGCCCTGAAGCTGCTAAGATGTCTACCAGCGCATGGAAAGATTCAGAGATCTGCTCCACCAGACTACGCTCCTGAGGAGCTACCGGTATACCTTGTAGTAGTCCTGGGAAGGCTCCATACTTGTCCCCGCCACCAACTCACTGGGGGAGGATGAGGATGCCTATATCAGTAGGGGCCTTGTTCCTTGCCCTCTGCAGTGGCTGGGTCCTGTGGTGCTGGGTTTTGCAGTTCGGTACCAGGCTCAGCACCAATGCTTGGTCCTTGCTTCAAGGTAGCTGGTGCGGGAGCTCCTAACTCATACAACAGAGTACGACCTCTGGGACTGTTCAGCCAGTCCAGGGTCCAAAGTCCAGAGATTCAAGAATGGCCACTGTAGTGGCATCTACCACTGCACCGGTGGCCAGGATGTTGGCAGGATACCCTGATTCATCTCAGTCATTGTGTATTTCCGATTGGAGTGGTATCTGCTCCTGTGGGAGAACGGTGCCGGGAGGGAGTTCACCGATGCTGTGACATCATGGCCGGCTTGCCCTTTGATGGCACCTGGGGTCTTGGTACTGCGGCAGCCCTCGGCTCTGGTACTGCCAGTGTTAGCTCCCAAATGATGGGAGATCGTGGTACCGGGATTGACATTAACTCCCTCGTTGCCTCAAACGCCTCCGGTGTGGATGGTAGTGTCAGGGCTGTCGAACTCCGATGACTCACTCTTGGCGGAGAGTCCAAAGGGGCTGGAGTCAACAGTACCTTACACACTGCTGGTGTCTCTGAATGGCCGGGCACAAGTCGCACTCTGTCAGCATCAGTATGCCCTGCAGACCTGGAGGTTGGGGAATGCTCCCAGGTCAATTTTTCTGATTCTTACTCGGTGTTGGTGATGGAGAGCAGTGTTGAGAATCCTGTGCCAGAGTTGTCTTCCATGACACTGGAGAGGAGTGTCAATGTTAGGAGTCCTAGCCCATAGTAGAATGGCACTGTATCACCCTTAGAGACACCAGGGCACTTCTTACTGAAGTGAAAGTATTCAGTGTTGGGTCAACATGACTCAGCTCTGAAGGGGGACCAAGTGCTGCCTCTATAAGGAAGAACTTGATTCTAGTGTCCCTGTCCTCCTTCATTCTGGGCCTGAAGCTCTTGCAAATCCTACAACGCTCCTGAACATGAACCTCCCCTAGACACTTGAGGCAGCTGGAATGCAAGTCACTAATCACCATTGGCTTATGCCAAAACACACAAGCTTGAACCACGAGGACTGAGGCATACCCGGTGCCGGGGAAGGGATAACCCCGCTAAGTGGCATCCACTACTAACTTACAAACTCAAGATAAAGAACTATTTATAGATAATCAACAAAGTCAACAGAGAGAGGTCCTTGCAGGAAAAACACAAAGACAAGCATCAGTTCCAGCGACTGTCATGGGCAGTAAGAAGGAACTGAGGGTGTGGCCAGGCCCTATATACCAGTGATATCAGGGCATGACTCCAGGAGACACCAGAGCTGACAAAATGGATACCACCAAGGGAAAAAATTTCCAGCAGCGGTGCTCGAGGTGAGCAGACATCTACATTGGAATGGACATGAGCAAGCACTTGAAGAAGAAAGATTAATTTTGAGTCTGAAAATTCAGTCCTTTGACCAGATTTGACTCAAGCCTGGTCTACACTACAAACTTAGGTCGACATAAGCTGTGTTATGTCTACATTACCCAGTCCCTTTCGCCAACTTAAGGGGTCCATAAAATCAACTTCTGTGCTCCACCTCAGAGAGGTATAGTGCTTGATCTGACATCCATGAGTCAACATGGAGATAGTGTAGACACTGCGTTGTGTAATTTGAATGAATTGGCTTCCAGGAGTTAAAAGCCCCAGGAACTTTTGATTTTTCATTTCCTGTTTGATCAGCATGGAGAGATCGTGTGGAGAGCTCATGGAGACTCAGCATGGAGTACACAGGAGGTGATGGATCTTATTGCTGTGTGGGAAGAATAATCTGTGCAGGCAGAGCTCTGATCTAGCAGAAGAAAAGCTGACATCTATGCCAAGATTGCACAGAGCATGGAGGAGAAGGGCTACACCAGGGAAATGCAGCAGTACTGCATGAAAATAAAGGAGCTTTGACAAGCATACCAGAAGACAAGGGAGACGAACAGTCGTTCTGGTTCTTCCCCACAGACATACCGCTTTTATGAGGAGCTGCATGTGATTCTTAGCAGCGACCCCACCACTACCTCAAAACGCTCCGTGGATACCTCCCAGGAGCCCCAGGTGACCTCAAGCAACAATGGGGAGGACATTGCTGACAGGAAATTGGAGGATCTATTCTCCCTGATGGCCAATAATGTTAACAACCCTGGAGCTCATCCCTTCACAGGACCAAATGGTGGCAGAGCATGACATCAAGGAAGGCAACTTTGGTGACTACACATTGCCAATCAAACTGTAGGAGTAACATAATATTACTTTTTATGTTTAATCTGAACAGAAAAGTAGGTGTAGTGGGTATCGGTGGCCACTCCAGCTATGTAGAAAGCACTCTCTGAAAAAGACTGTGTGCAGGGAGATGGCCCGGGAATCCTCCATGTAGAGCTCTAGGAAGCTTTCATGGAGGTACTGTATGCTGCAATCCTTTAGAGAAGTTTTCTGGGAAAGGCTGCCTTATTTCATCCACCACGGTAGGACACTTTCCCATGCCACTCCAGTACTAACTTCGCTGGCATCACTGCAGCACACACCATTGCAACATAAGGACCAGGTTTGTACCCAGATAATTTTAGCATCTGCTCCCTTGCCACCTCTGTTACCCTCAGGAGAGGGATATCACACAGGGTCACCTAGGGGAAACGGGGGAAGTTTTCAATGCTAGCCCTTAAGTGCAAACAATTCAACAAGTAATTCACTATCCCTCCTTCCACTCCCCAGTGAAATCTGGTTCACACAACAATGCTTTCCCAAATGTGCTGTGGTTGGAAGGGATCACCACGTATTGCAAGCAGCACTGGAAGAAAAAAAGGGTGTGTGTGTGGTGGCTTCCTGTTTATCTCCCTTCCCCCCCGGTGTCACTTTGGTAAAAAAACCCAACTATTTGGGGAGTTTTATACTGGTGCCTGTCTTCAAGCTTAATCCAGGTTGCTAAGGGGAAGGAGGCTTCTCTCAAGTTCCAGCCTGTGATCTCAAGGATGTGTCACAAAAGCAGCAGCACAACACTTCTCGCCATTCCTTGTGGCCGTACTCACCATGGCTGGAGCAGCAAACGAACTCTTGCAAGAGCTAGCAGTTGTGATTACATTGCAGCTTGCAGTGAAGTGTACTGAGGGGTATTTTTTTAATAAAAAAAATTAACCTTGCATCAGAAACAATGTATGCATTGTCAATACTACCCTTATGCTTTGCATTCCTTGCAGCTGAAATCTTATCCGTCAGCGCATCCTCCACACCATGACAAAGACTTTCCCAGATTACAAGGCAGAAAAAGATGACTCAGGAGGACATGTTCAATGAGTTAATGCGCGCCTCTGAGAGTGATAAGACAGAGCTCAGAGCATGGACGATTACACTGTCTGAGAACCTGGCCATAGACAGGCAGGACAGGAGAGCATGCAGGGAACAAGAGCGTGTTAACGCAGAAAGAGATGCTGCAGATTAAGATGGAGCAATCAGACATGTTAAGGCTCAAGAAAGGCAGATGGATGCTAGAGTCCCTATGCTGAACTTGCTGCCATCAGCACCCAAGTCTACATCCTCCTCCCCCAACCGTCCTATGAGGCGGGAGGGCTGGGGAGTTTGGTATCCATGGCACTCAACACCAGGGGAGGGTACAAGGACCAGGAGGCGCCCATTCCTATACCTTTGATTGTTATTGTAGTGCATCTGTAAGCAAACTTTCCTTGTCCTCCCCCCTGCATGCCTCCCCAGTGTTATTAGCCCTTTTGTCCCAGGTTATCTTACTTTTCTTAGCTGTCTCTGTGTGTTTGTGTGCATAATAAAACTTAACAGATTGAGGAGAATAGGTTCTTTATTCATTCAACACACAGTGGTTGGTGGGGGTGGAGTTTACAGGGGAGAAAATGCAATGGAGGGGGCGGTTTGTTAAGAAACAACACAAATGTCACATTACTCTGGCTCATTACTGAAACTAGTTTTCAAAGTCTCATGGAGACACAAAGCCCCTCGATGTGTCTGGCTGCTCAAAACTGGCTGCCAGACAATCTGCCTCAAACCCCACCCTGGCAGAAACTTTTCTCACTTTGTTTCACAGATATTATTGAGCACACAGGAGGCAGCAATAACAATGGGGATATTGCTTTCACTGAGGTCTAGGTTAGAGCAAACAACACCAGTGACCTTTAAATGTCCAAAGGCACATCTGATCACCATTCTGCACTTGCTCAGCCGTTGGTTGAATCGGTCCTTATCACTGTCCAGGCTGCCTGTGTACGGCTTCATAAGCCATGGGAGTAAGGGGTAGGCTGGATCTCTCAGGATCACATTGGCATTTCAACATCACCAATGGTTATTTTGCAGTCTGGAAAGAAAGTCTCTGCTTGCAACTTTCTGAACAGATCTGTGTTCCTAAATATAGTTGTGTCATGCACCTTTCCCGACTATCCCATGTTGAAGTCGGTGAAACCACCCGTGATCCACCAGCTCTTGTAATACCATTGAGAAGTCCCCCTTTCAGCTTATATACTCTTTGGGAAGGTGGTCTGGTGCCAACATAAGGATGTGTGTTCTATTGCCCCACCACAGTTAGGGAACCCCATAGTGAAAAACAATCCACTATGTCCTGCATGTTGCCCAGAGTCACTATCTTTCTTAGCAGAAGTCTGTTAATGGTCCTGCAAAAACTTGGATCACAACAGATCACATGGTAGATTTATCCACTCCAAATTGGAGCTCCGTTGACTGGTAGCAGTCTGACATTGCAAGCTTCCACACAGCTATCGTCACTCGCTTCTCCACTGTCAGAGCAGCTCTTATTTTAGTATTGCTATGCGTCAGGGCTGAGGAAAGCTCTTCACACAGTTCCTGGAAAGTGGCCTTACAGAATCAAAAGTTCTGTAGCCACTGCTCGTCTTCGCATAGCTGCATAACAATGCGACCCCATCAGTAAGTGCTTGTTTCCTGGGTCCAGAAATGGCACTCAACCCTGTCAAGGTGTTGCGTGACTGTCAACAGCAACTGTGAATTGCTCCGCTCTATGCCTTCCAGCAGGGTTGATTACGTGGCATCACACTGCTCCACGTGGCGGCTCCTGTATCGGCTATGTAAATACTGCATGATAAGGCGCAAGGTGTTTGTAATGCTCACAACAACAGTGTACAACAGAGCAGGGTCTATGCTTATCGTGCTATGCATCCGTGCGGGTAACCTAGGTTTACGAACAAAGATGCAAAAAAGGCTTGGTTTGTTTGCCACTGATTTCAGGGAGGCAGGGACGTAAGTGCATCATGGGAGGCTAATGCCATGTTCCCATAATCAACTGTGCCAATGTTTTGGTCTCATAAGGCATTGCAAGCCCAACCCAAAATTCCACTTAGCTACGTGCACTGTGGGATAGCTACCCACAGTGCAGCGCTCCGTGTGTTGATACAAACCCTTCTAGTGAGGATGCACTCCACCAACACAATGAGCGTAGTGCTGACACGCAAGATCAGCTTGCTTAAATCAGAGGCTCGATGTCAACTTAACTTTGTAGTGTAGACCTGGCCTCAGTTCGACTATACTTCTGGAAAATCCTAGTAACACCGATAATCTCTCAAAGACACAAAACTAAAAATTATTTCAACAGTGGTGATAAATGGAAGATAAAGTACATTTCTACTCTGAAAAGAAACTTTATAAAAAGGCCATTGTGAAGTTATGTTTCTATGGCTTCCATAGCAAATTTTTTCCACTTACAAGGTAAAAAAAAATGTTTCTTCTAACAGTCAGTCCTGCAGACTCAACCTAGAATCTGAGTCAGGCTTGGGTTTTTTGTGTTTTAAATTATTCATGCATCACACCAGTATTAACAGTTCTGCAAGACAAATTCTGCCCTCAGATGTGTGCAACTCCATTGTCTTCAAATTATATCTGTGCTACTCTACTGAAGACAATCAGAACTGAGTGCAGAATTTGGTTCTGCAATAGGAACTTACTTCTGATGTATGAGCCTAGAAAGAATCCAGTTCACTTGTGCCAACTTAAGTGAAATATAGTAAAAACTTACTTTTCTCACTATAATCAGCTGATGTGAATGAATACACACAGGTACATCAAGGAGTCCGGTGGCACCTTAAAGACTAACAGATTTATTTCGGCATAAGCTTTTGTGGGTAAAAAACACCTCACTTCTTCAGATGCACGAAAGCTTATGCCCAAATAAATCTTGTGACAAATTGTCAGGACTATTATGATGGGTCTCGCGCTTTCTCCTCTTGTGGGGGTTCAGGGAGCAGTTTCTCACACCTGAACTGGGGGATCAACTGTCCCACTAGTGTCCCAAGAAAAGGGGAGTGGAGAGGGATGGACCCGGGCCCGTCCTCTACTCTGGGTCCCAGCCCAGGGGCCCTAGGGATAACTGTGGACCACTTAACCTAGCGATTCCTTCCTCTGGGCTACTTCTCCGTTGGTCCCTTCAGCTTGTGGGGCTTCCTGCCCTCTCTCCGCTTGGGCCAAGTTTCTCCCAACCCCTTGTGTCTGTAGAGTCCGTCTGCTCTGCACGAGCCGGGTTTCCCTTTACCTAGGGTCTCGGTCTTCTGGCCCGTCACAGCACTTCTCCAACCTGCTCTCCGCTCCAACACGAAACCACTCTGCTTCAACTCCTTCAAACTGCTTTCCTCCAAACTGCTCTCCACTCCAACACCAAACCACTCTGCTTCAACTCCTCCAAACTGCTCTCTGCTCCAACACCAAACCACTCTGCTTCAACTCCTTCAAACTGCTCTCCACTCCAGCACCAAACCACTCTGCTTCAACTCCTCCAACTGCTCTCGGCTCCAACACCAAACCACTCTGCTTCAGCTCCTCCAACTGTCTGATTGAAACAGGGGGTTTTATCAGGTGACTGGCTTCAGGTTGTCTAATTGGCTTAATTGGTTTCAGGTGCTCTAATTAATCTGTAGCAGCCTCTCTTCCCTCTACAGGGAATAAGGCTCTCATCATCCTGGGGCTTACATATCTCCCATCCATCACTCTCCTGCTGCTCTCTGGCTGTGCTATATCACAATCTGTTAGTCTTTAAGGTGCCACTGGACTCTTTGTTGTTTTTGTGGATACAGACTAACACGGCTACCCCGTGATACTACACACAGGAACCATCTGCTAAGTAAGAAAGTGTTATTTTTACATAATCAGATTTTAGAGTAGAAATGCATTTTAAATGTGAGGGTTGGGTTTTCTACTAATAACCATGATGTTCTCAGTACTGTAATGATACTCTCTCTGTTCCAATTGTATTTAAAACAGGACAGAAATCATTGTGAGGCTTGTGCCATTTTATTATTGCTAATAAAATGCCTTCTGGAATAATTTTCTTTTCCTGTTGAAAGTAGAATTTTATATAGAATGCAATTCTATACAAGTTAGCATTTTTAATATATTCAAGAAATTAAACAAATGCATTTTCTCTTAGTGCTAAATATGGAAAACTTTCTATTCTTTGTATGAAGTTACACAGTAAGAGGCAAGAAACTAGATATATAAAGATAAATATAAAAAACTTCAGTTCTGCTTCTTTTATTCACATTCATTGTCTTTCACTGAAAGTCAAAATACATGGGAATAGGTATAACTTCATGTTTACCTCAAGCTGTTCATCTTCCAAAAGCTTTATAACCAACCACCTTATGTCATTCACTGCTTCTTCATTGTTGAGGATGATAAAGAGATTATAAAATACCATAGTTTGGAGGTAGGTCAGTATTGTGTATTTCGCATGCCAAGAACTGCTTCTTGCTGTCTGTAAAGCAACAAAGATTAAACAGTTAGAATTAAAAACAAGTGCATGTAGAGAAGCCATTTGATTTATTCTAAATATTGTCATACCCCATTACTTATACCTTTTGTGCTACTGTAGCAAGTTACTCATAAAAGTTGTTTCCCTCCTTACAGTTAATTAGCTTTGTTTTGTTTTATGTTCTTTTAGGCTAAATTTCAAAAGCATCTAAATACTTAATATTTGTAGTACTGGATACAGAACTGAGAAACTAAACAGATCACACCTTCTGATTTGTTCATGACCTCGGATACCAGCCTTTTCCAAGTGGTCAAATAGGTTAGTTATGCTCAACTTTGCATTGCAATTGTCTGTAGAGTGGACTTGAACTATGAAAAAAATGCTTGTTACTGACAAAAGATGTAAGCAATGGGTGAAAGTTGAAATGGTACCACCTCTTTGATTGCATCCATTGCTTACACCCATTTTCAGCAATGGGTGATTTTTCTAGAGTAGAGGAAGGTTGAAAGATTCAAGGAAAAAAAATCTATTTGCTCATTTTTTTTTTATTTTGTGCATTTGATAGCACTTTTTATACAATCAGTTTCTCCACTTCTCTGTATAGTCTGTTTTCCTTTTCATTTTTGGGTCTTTCACACAGTTATAAGTGGGACAGACATACATTTTAGCAGAAAAATACCATTGTAAAATCACAAAAAATAGGAGGGGGACTCAAGAGAACATGTTGCATTCTGAAACTACATTTCAACTTGTTCTGAGATAGAACAGCTTTCCAGTTCACGATGTCTAAGGCTGCGAGTCTGCCACAGAGGTCCCCAGAGCCCTCTCCCAGCACCAGCAGTGCCCCTAGAACCCCCCAAGATTAAGTCAGTGGTATATCGTACAAGTCATGGACACGTCATGGGGCCATGAATTTTTGTTTATTGCCCGTGACCTGTCCATGACTTTTACTAAAAATACCCATGACTAAATCTTAGCCTTAACTATGTCCCTTTCAAAGTGAGATTTTTATTTTAAGCCGTTTTGTTACTAAACCCTTACTTAACATTTATTTTAAGAAATAAAAATAAATTTTACACCCCATCCGGGTCAAATATTTGCCAAATAAAAAAATAAAACTGGGAACCAAGCTTTTTTGTGATAGTATTCTGTTAGAAACAAAATGTGAAACATTCATAACATTCATGTGTTTTCCCTTTACAGGATTTATACTCATAGGAACCTAAATGTAAAATTAATATCTTTCTGCTTAAGATAACTATACTTTCAGACATGAGGTATAATTTTTAGTGAACAAACAATCCTTTCTTTATAAAGATTCCAATACTTTATTAGTATGTATTTCTGCTTGGCAATCAATCAATCAATAAATAAAAAAATTGGAAGCCAATACAAAAGCCAATTTATAAAGTTCATTCTGTTCCAGATTATTGTTCCTGATGACCAAACACTAACATGGAATTTATTACAAAGCCAAAGCAGTCAGCTTTTTTTAGTGCTGCCTTTTTGGCTGGTGTACTGCAATCAAGAGTTTAACTAAGTACTTAAACATTCAACATGATTTTGGTGATATGTATGCCACTTCAATATAGAAGTGAACGGATAAAGTAGTTACACTGGCAACAGTATCACTATACAGACTGCAGAAGACCTTTGTACATGTAGCACTGTCAGGAAATAAGAAACACTTTGTTTCATAATTGTTAACTCAAGTTACCTAGCATTAATAACAAGCTAAACAGGTTTTAAAGTGATGTGCATTCATTTAAACAATGTAGATCAGACTCACTTGTTTTAGCACCTGGAGTACCAAAGGCACTTGTTGAGGATATAGCAATCCCTGAGACATTAGTGATAAACACATCTTAGCATCTCTTTTGAGTTCATCATAATTATTGTCATTTTCTACTGGTGCAATCTACAAAATAAGAAGTCAGGAAGAACTAAATATTTATTGCTAAAAAAATCCTGAAAGAAAGAAAGAAAAATAAATAAAAAAAACTTCTTTGCATGAAATTAATGTGTTATCCGAGGGGGAAAATACTTGTTTCAATAACTCAGTAGTAAAGATTAAAACTGGGTCAGTCATCAAGGGGTCCTATTTACGTCAGAGTGTGTCTAGGAAAGTTTAAAATTTCTATATTTTAACATGTGCAATTTATCTACCTATAAATGCTCAAATGGTCTAAATTTGTTAAGTAAGGTAAATGAGTGTCTTTAAGGTATAAGGCAAAAGTTTGAAAAAATGTTTTTAACGTTCAAAGGAAGGATATAAAGTAGATGGCTGTTTAAACAGAGAGTTTTCCATATCTAGTTAAGTTTCTCTTTCATATCCTCTAAGCCAGTCCAGACACTTGGGTATAATTCCACCCTGCCAGTAGATAAGCACACAAGAACTTTTTGTTATACTACCTGTATAAGAAGGGTTTGCTAGCCCACAGAGGTCAGCTGTTGCTGTCTCCAGCAGTAGAGAAGTCCTTTGTGGGCTGACAGAGGAAAGAAGAAGAAAAATGGACCTGAGACTACAGAACTCTCTCAGTCTGAGTCACCCACAGTGTGGGGTTTTCCCTTTTAGGCTGTCTGCTGAGAGGTTCAATGTGTCCTACTCCCACCTCTGGGAACTCAAACTCCTCAGATACCAGGCTGTTTCCCTCAGAGGCTCTCTCCTTTTGCTTTGTACAAGGTTTGGAATGAAAATAATGGCTGAATTTGAAAACTGCTGGTTGCAGTACCATTAGCTAAACAGATGCACTAATAAGTTACTTGACTGAGAAAAGATGACAATGTTTTAAAGGTTGTTCTTACATATGGAGGATCTCTTTCACTGAAGATCTCTGACACAGAAGAAGTTATTCACCTTATACAGTAACGATGGTTCTTCGAGATGTGTGTCCTTATGGGTGCTCCACTGTAGGTATGTCTGAGTCCCTGCATTGCTGATTGGAGAACTTTGGTAGCAGCGTCCATTGGATGTGCTGCTCCACGACACTAGCCAGCATGTGGGACGTAACCGTCCTGAGTTCCTTCTTTACCATGGAGTCATAACGAAAACTCCAAAGCAGAGGGGAGATGGCGGGCTGTGGAGCACCCATAGGGACACACATCTTTGAAGAACCATCATTACTGCACCAGGTGAGTAACTTCTTCAAGTAGTGTCCCTATGGGTGCTCCTGTGCATGTGACTCCTGAGCAGTATCCCTTTTTGACGGCTGGGACTTCAGAGTGGGGTCAGTTAGAGATGACTATTGTGGAGCCAAACATGGCATCAGAGGCAGAATCCAAAGTGATCGCATAGTATTCTGCAATGTGTAGCCTGCTGTTCATGTCTCCGCTCTGCAGATTTCTGAGACAGGGACATCCTTGAAAAAAGCAACAAATGAGGAGATTGATCTTGTGGAATATGTTCGGATTAAGTCAGGTGTGTGTGTGTCACATTACGAATTTGGTAGCACTGACGCAATTGGAGACCCACTTAGAGTCTTTGGGCTGATACTGCTGAGCTCTTGGATCTTTCCACCACAGAGAGGAAAAGTCATGGGGACTTCCTGAAGGCCTTTGTAGAATGCTAAAGCTCTCCGAACATCTAAGGTATGTAGTATAGCCTCCCTTATTGTCTTGGTGAGGCTTGCAGTAGACAATTGTAAGGTGGATTGACTGATTCATGTGAAAAGAGGCGGTTACCTTAGGGATGAATTTTGGATGTGGCCTGACTATAACCTTGTCTGAAAGAATACTGTGTAGGGGGGATGTGCCATCAAAGCTGCTATCTCCCTTATTCTTCTAACTGAGGTAATTGCTATCAGGAAGGCTATTTTCACTGATAGGTACATTAGTGAACAAGTGGCTGTGACAGGTTTGATCACAGAAGCCCCCTTGGGACTGTCACTTGATATGCTGAGACTACCTCTGAGCCCGTTTTCTCTGCCAGTTTAGGCCTCCAGAACCCTGCCTTGTTGAGCCAGACATGCTAGTATGCTGCAACACAGACCCAGGGTCTGAATCATCCGCCCCAAAGGTGCAGACGTAACTGAAAACAGCTTAAGAAGTGCTCCTGTCTCCAGCATCCACACCCTCAGCAACCAATGGGATCCAAACCCCAAATAAATCCATTTTACTCTGTATAAAGCTTAATCAGGATAAACTCATAAATTGTTCACTCTCAATAACACAGAGGAATGTACAGCTGTTTGCTCCCCCAGGTATTAATTACTTACTCTGGGTTAATTAATAAGCAAAAGTGATTTTATTAAGCATAAAAAGTAGGATTTAAGTGGTTCCAAGTAATACAGACAGAACAAAGTAAGTTACCAAGCAAAATAAAACAAAAAACACGCAAGTCTAAGCCTAATACATTAAGAAACTGATTACAGATAAAACTTCACCCTCAGAGATGTTCCAATAAGCTTCTTTCACAGACTGCATGCCTTCCTACTCTGGGCCCAGTCCTTTCCCCTGGTACAGTTCTTGTTAGCTCCAGCTCAGGTGGTAACGAGGGGATTTCCCATGACTTGAACCTCTTTTGTTCTGTTCCACCCCTTTATATAGCTTTGGAACAAGTCAGGAATCTTTTGTCTCTCTCGGTCCCCACCCCTCCTTCTAAACGGAAAAGCACCAGCTTTAAGATGGATTCCAGTACCAGATGACATGGTCACATGTTCTGTGAGACCCCCAAGCCTGCATTGCTCCTGGCCTGACTCACAGGAAGGCTTGCAAGTAAACAAAGCCGTTTACAACCAATTGTCCTCATTGATGGGAGCCATCAAGATTCCAAACCACCATTAATGACCCACATTTTGCATAATTACAATAGGACATCAGAGTTATATTTTATATTTCTAGTTTCAGATACAAGAATGAAACATTTATACAAATAGGATGACCACACTTAGTAGATTATAAGTTTTGTAATGATACTTTACAAGAGACTTTTTGCATGAAGCATATTCCATTTACATTATATTCACACACCTTAGCATATTTTCACAAAATTATATGGAGTGCAGCGTCACAGTGGCCATGGGTTCAAAGCGGGGCCTAGTCAGCCCTTTCAGTACCAGGTTTAGGTCTCATGAGAGGGTAGGAGTTGAGATTGAGGGAAGAAGTTTAATATACCCTTAAGGAACCTTTTAGTGGTTGGGTGCGATAGTACTGAGTACCCTTCTATGGGTTATTGAAAAGCTGTGAAAGCTGCTAGATGGACCCTAAGAGAGCTCAGGGACAATACTGACTATAAGGGTCATGTGGAGGACTTTCTACTGTGTATTAGAACCTTTTCTACTTCCTCTGAACATCAACTTTCTAGATGCTGGAACCATGCAGGAGCCATGCTTTGAGGCAGAGAATCCCAAAGTAGAGATGTAGGGTACACCCTTTATCTTGTGAGAGGAGAGGTGGAATGGCTGGAAGGGAGATTGGAAGGCACATCGCGAGCTGTGTCAGGTAAGGTACCAGGTTTATCTTAGCCAAGTAGGAGCAATCAGGAACATAAGCTTAATCTCTTTGGCAGTAGAGGAAATGAAGGAAAGGCATAAAGAAGGTCCTTGTCCCAGGGGAGAAGGGCATTGCCCAGAGAGTGCTGTCCTTGAGCACTAGCGTGGCCACTTCTTGTTCAAGGTCTGTGGATGGTGTTCCCCATCATGTGAAAAAGTCATGGAGTACTGATGGGTGCATCTCTCACTTGTGATCGTGCATGAATTTGCAACTGAGGTCATCCGCTATCAAGTTCTGTGCGCCCAGGAGGGAAGCCATAGACAAGGTGGTGATGTGAGAGATGCACCAATTCCATAATTTCATTGCTTCTGCGCATAGGGAGGGTGACCTGGCCCCTCCCTGGCAAATATAGGATATGCAGGCTATGTTGTCTGTTAAGATCTTTGTATGTGATCCTGCTATCAACGAGAAGAAATAGGAGAAGGCATGCCTGATGACTCTCAGTTTGAGGAGATTGATGTGTAGAGATATCGCCACAGGTGACCATTAGCTAAGTGATGCACCAGTAGTAAGGAGCAATGATGGTGACCTCTGTGAGACAGGGATTCCTTCGCATACATTGGCTAGGTTCTTCCACCAGTCCAAGCAGTTTTTGATCATGGTAGGTAGTGACAGGGGTTTATCCATACTGTCTTTGTTCAGCCTGTAAACTGAACTGAACCATAGTTGGAGGCATTGCATGTGGAGTCTGGCATACAGTATCACAACCGTGCCCACTGCCATATGCCCCAACAGTTGGAGGCAGAGTCTGGCTGGTACTGGAGGACTGCACTAAGTCGTGTCTATGAGTGAGACCGGGGAAAGGAATCTGTGTTGATGTAGGAAGATTTGGCCTATAGAGCATCCAGGTCAAGCCCCATGAATTCCAGGTGTTGCACTGGCATGAGGGTCAACTTCTGGGTGTTGATCTGAAAGCCCAGTTCTGTAAACAAATGTATAGTAGTGTTGATGGCTCAATGAGCCTCCTCGAGCGATCGGGCTCTGAGGAGACAATCATCCAGGTAAGGGTAGATCATTATCCCTTGTGAACGTACATGAGTGCCTACCATTGAGAGAACAAGGACTGATGAGAGTCTGAAGGGGAGGACTCGGTATTGGTAATGGCGTATCCCAGAATGAATCTGAGAAATCGTCTGTGAGATGGTATTATTGAAATGTGAAAGTAGACATCCTGTAAGTCAAGTCCTGAAAACCAGTCTCCCTGTTCCTGAGATGGAATGATCGTCAATAAGGTGACCATCTTGAACTTCTGAGCTTTGACAAACTTGTTGAGAGCTCTAAGGTCCAGTATGAGTCTCCAACCTCCCTCTCTTTTGGGTATTAGGAAGTAACAAGAATAGAACCCCTTGCCTTGTAGTTATGAGGAACTGGTTCTATAGCCCCTAACTGGAGGAGGGGATCTATCTCTTGTTGCAGTAGATTCTCATGAAAAGGGTCCATGAAGAGTGAAGGGCTAGTGTGTTGTAGAGAGGGTAGAGAGGCGAAGCGGATGGAGTACCTGGATCAGACTATCTCTAGGACCCATCTGTTCAACATTATGAGTTTCCAGGCATTTTGGAACCCTGCCAAATGGGTGTATGGTCATAGACAGCAGTAGGGAGTGGTCTTGTGGTGCCTCAACCTGCCCATCAAAAGTGGTGCTGAGAGGCAGGGGCTGGGTTGAAGATTGTGGACCAAATGGCTTATGTTTGGGGATTTTTCCCTTTTTTCTTTGTAGCTCATAATGGTGCTGTGAAGGGAATTGAGATAAGTAAGGTCTGTGTTGGGATTGGGGGCTAAAAGATCTCTTTTGTCCCAGCATGTAGATTTTCAGTGACCTGAGGGTGGCCCTGGAATCCTTTAAGGTGTGGAGGGAGAGGGTGGTCTCTCAATGAAGAGCTTCACGTCCTCCACTGTGGTCTGCACCTCCTTCAGGAATACTGATAAGTGGAACCATGACATTTTGTTTCATCACCACAGCCGTGGATCTGGCCGCCACGTCGGTGGCGTGGAGGGCCAACTGCAGTGATGTTTTTGCCATCAGTTGTGACTCCTGAATGATGGCCTTGAAGGATTCCCGATGACTCTTTGGCAACTTATCAATAAAGTCATTCAGTTTATTGTAATTTGTGTAATCATATTTTGCCGTGAGTGCTTGGTAATTGGCAATATGAAACTGTTTAAGGTGGCCGAGGAAAAAACTGTTACCTACCTTTTTGTAACTGTTGTCCTTCGAGATGTGTTGCTCATGTCCATTCCATTCTAGATGTGTGCACACCCATAGGCACAGCTGTCGGAGACACTTTCCTTATCGGTATTTGTAGGGTCAGCTGTGGTCTCTGTGGAGTGCCATGCTCATGCGTTGATATATCAGGTGCTAATGGTCCTTCACCCTATTGGTTCCCTCTTGCTGGCAACTCACAGAGGGGGCAGGAGGGCTGGTAATGGAATGGACATGAGCAACATATCTCAAAGAACAACAGTTATGAAAAGGTAGGTAACCATTTTTCTTCTTGGAGTGCTTGCTCATGTCGATTCCATTCCAGGTGACTCACAAGCAGTATCCTTGGAGGTGGGCTTGGCATTCACAGATGTGCAACTTGTAATACTACTCTACCAAAGCTGGTGTCATCTCGGGCTTGCTGGGAAGTGCATAGTGAGATGTGAACTTGTGAATGGACAACCAAGTGGCGGCCCTGCAGATATCTGGACTTGGCACATGGGCCAGGAAGGCCGCCGCTGCCGAGACTTGCGCTCTAATCGAGTGGGCAATTAGAATCGCTGGTGGAGGCACTTTTGCCTGATCATAGCAAAATCGGTTTGGTCCTTTCGATGTAGAAAGGTGGCACTCTCCTGATGTCCAGGGAGTGCAACCTACATTCCTCCTCAGACTTATGAGGCTTTGGGAAGAAAACTAGCAATAATATGTCCCAGATCGTGTGAAACCACCTTGGGCAGTAAAACCGGATGTGGCTGCAGCTGGACCTTATCCATGAAAAATTATCGTATAGGGCTGCTCTGAGGTAAGTGCCCTAATCTCGGAAACCCTTCTGGCAGAAGTTATTGCCAACAGGAATGTCACCTTCCAGGAGAGCAGAAGAAGGGAACAGGATGCCAAGGTGTCAAAGAGAGCTCTCATGAGCTGCATGAGCACCAGATTCAGGTCCCACCAAAGGACGGGGTTCTGGACCTGGGGATAGAGTTGCTCCAGACCTTTCAAGAAATGGATAGTCATGTTATGAATGAAGACCGACCTGCCCTGGAATGGAGGGTGAAAGACCGATATGGTGACCAGGAGGACCTTAACTGATGAAAGGGATAAGCCCTGGAGCTTGAGATGCACAAAGTGGTCCAAGATTGCCTGCAGTGAGGCCTGTTCAGGCTAACTATCATTGGGCCTAGGCCCAGCACGTGAATCATTTGCATTTGGCCAGGTACGCTGCTCTAGCGGAGGACTTTCTACAATCCAGTAGGACCTTCTGGACGTGGGCTAAACACTCCTGCTCTTTTCTATTTTAAAAAAACATTTTAAAAAAATCAAATGTAACATTGCTTTTTATTCATTTATTTTTATAACCTGTTTTTAAACCAAATGTGATTAAAAGCTCAGTAATTAAAACGGGTACCTTGAAAAACAAAGGTAAGAGTTGGAGTTGTTCTGTGACAGCTGTGGAGAAGGACCGACCTGCACTTGCCATCAACCATTTCAGGACTGTTTATAAAAAGACAGAAATACTTACTGAACAGCAAGGTCAACAATCAAAATGACAAAATGTATGGGCCAAATTCACTACTGGCATATCCCACCAGATTTCCAGAGGTCAGTGAAGTTGCATCAACAGTAAGTTTAGCCCTGTATTCTTATGTTAGAGCCCAGGAGTTTTCATTAGAATAATTATTATTCAAGATATGGTCATGTAATTTGGACTAAGTTATACATTAACACAGTCCAACCTACAAGAGGTACAGACACCTCTTTAGTATAAAGCAAATGTAACACAGGCACATTGTAAGTAAACCACTTGCAGCACTCAATCATAACTCTGTGCAGCCAAACATATTCTCTGTTTAAACAAGTAAAATTCTGTAACTCACTGGTTTTCAAGAGTTTAATGCCCTGAGTTCGCTCATCTTGTTCACCAACTCCATTCTCTTCCATAATGTGGTTCTGAATTTCTTCATCCACTTCCATAAGAGGTTTGAGTTTTTCAAGTATTCGTGTAGTGAACTCATGGACATGAGGAGACTTTGTTGAAGCAGTATTTGGCAAGGAAACATCTATCATGAATATGTAGGTCAAAACACTAAAAATAAATAACAAAGAAACCAGTTAAATGTGTTCAGTGGCTATTTGCTGCATTTTACTAGTTGAAATTTAATACTTTTCTGAAATTTTAAATTTCTTCCTGTAGACCACATAACATAAATAAAACTAAATGCTATCTGAAACAGAATGCAATATCATTAAAAGCAGCAAAGAGTCCTGTGGCACTTTATAGACTAACAGACATTTCGGAGCATGAGCTTTTGCGGGTGAATACTCACTTCATTGGATGCATGTAGTGGAAATTTCCAGGGGCAGATGTGTATATATATGCAAGCAACAAGCAGGCTAGAAATAACAAGGTTAGTTCAGTCAGGGAGGATGAGGCCCTCTCCTAGCAGTTGAGGTGTGAAAACCAAGGTAGGAGAAACTGGTTTTGTAGTTGGCAAGCCATTCATAGTCTTTGTTTAATCCTGAGCTGATGGTGTCAAATTTGCAGATGAACTGAAGCTCACACCTCAACTGCTAGAAGAGGGCTTCATCCTCCCTGATTGAACTAACCTCATTATCTCTAGTCTGCTTCTTGCTTGCATATATATACACCTGCCCCTGGAAATTTCCACTACATGCATCTGATGAAGTGGGTATTTACCCATGAAAGCTCATGTTCCAAAACGTCTGTTAGTCTATAAGGTGCCACAGGACTCTTTGCTGCTTTTACAGATCCAGACTAACACGGCTCCCCTCTGATACTTGCAATATCATTGTGATTCAGATCTTTGCCTCAATTTACGGCATTACACCATAGGAGTAAAATGCACCAAGACAAATACCCTCAGTACACTGAGCCGCTTCACTATATATACACATCTATACCTCAATGAGAACATGAGGAAAATTATGAACTGAGGGCTTAAGAACTGTTTTCCCTTAAAGAGAGAGGAAGTGAAAGAATCAAGGGGGAAAAATGCTATGGCTTCTACTTTTAATGAATTCAAATTTGACATCTTTGACAATGTCTATCTATGGCATTTGGAATCTTATTTGGCCTGTAGGTAACTTGACATCCTGTAGTAGAATTTTTCTTATTTCCGACAAACATGCTATTTTGCATACTGTACATGAAAAGATATGTTGTTTACTTATAACTCTTTCCGGAAGGTTGCAAACTGTGTAGATACACAAAATGAATCATACAGTAATAAATGGTTTAAAAACAAAACAAAACTGGGCATGTTTAGTCGTGAGAAACAAAGACCGAGGGGAAACCTGATAACCATCTTCATATATGTTAAGAGCTGTTCTAAAAAGGATGGTGATCAATTGTTCTTCATGTCCATTGAAGGCAGGACAAGAAATAATCACCATAATCTGTAGCACAGGAGATTTAAGCAGATATTAGGAAAAACGTTATAATCATAAGGATAGTTAAGCACTGGAATAAGCTTCCAAGGGAAGATGTGAAATCCCTGTGATTGGAGGTTTCTAAGGACAGGTTCGTCAAATACCTGCCATGTATAGTCTAGGACTGTGTATTTGGTTCTACTTCACCACGTGGGGCTGACTAGATGACCTCTCAAGGTACCTTCCAGCCCTACATTGCTATGATTCTAGATTATTCTATGACTATAAAGATTTCTAGAAAAACCCATTCTAGCACATCTAAGACCCATTATTCATTAGTTATAGGTTCTACTTGTTACAATTTAATAGACTTTCACTTAGGCGCCCAGATGGTTTTGAAAATTTTACCCATTTGGTCTGACAGTGGTTGGGTACAGTTCATTTGTTTCTAGAGCTTTAGAGCTCTTCCAGTGTGAAAATGAGAGGTCACATGAAATAACAGGATGAGAATCAAGACATCACTTTATGTTTACAAAAAGTGCCTTTTAAATAGCAATTTATGGGTACATTATTTTTGGAAGATATTATTTATTTGTATTCTGGTAGTACACACATGTTCACATACCTAGGAAGATAGTCATCATCCAAAGAAAAAAAATAATACTTGAGTATTCAATGCATATGAACAGAACAAAGAAAGTTCTTCAGAACAGAACACTAACCTTCCTATTCTTTCTCTGACATTTTTGTAAACCTGGGTGAGTTTAGGTTCCAAGTACTTTAGTAACCTGTGCAGCAGCTCTGGTACTCTCCATTCTTGCTGTGCAAGGCCACCTTGCAGTACGTAGAGTCGGCTAGAAATTCGAACACAAAGGCTTTAGTTAGCTTTATGGTATTGACAATTGCAAGTTATTTTTTCTAAGTCTTGTTTTTAATGATTTGCATAAACCCATGAACTACAGATACACAAGAGTATAAAAGCTTTTCAATCACAAAATGAGAGTAACGACTACAATACTGCTGTTATGTCGACACCACAGTTCCACAATAGTTATGGTTCTCAAACTTATTTAAATCGGCCACCCCTTCTTTGTGTCTGTAGTCATTCACACCCCTCACCATGCTCACTACATATACTGCCACCCAACTCTGAAGGCAGAGTGGAGAGCAGTGGCTGCTGGTCAAATGCCCAGCTCTAAAGGCAGCTACATGCCAACAGCAGCACAGAAGTAAGGGTGGCAATGTGAAAAGTGCTATTGACAAGTATCACTTTTCACAGCAGACTTAGTAAGGGTGCAGCAGTGCAGAATTAAGGGAGGAAATGTGAAAAGTGATATTTGTCAATATCACTGTTAACAGCAGACTCAGCGTCCCATTGCCACCCTTCTGTGCTGCTGCTGCTGCCGCACCAGGGCTGACCTCTTTATCCCCACCTCCCGGGTGTGCATGGCCCTTCTGCATGAGCCCCAGCCATCAGGGGCTGGCAGCCAGAGCTCTTAAAAAAAAACAAAAAAAAACCCCAAAAAACCCCCACACACAGCTAGCACTTTCCTTGACACATTCAGGAGATGCGCTCCATAGTTTGAGAATTGCTGTCCTAACTGAATCCAATTAATCATAGTGACGTGCTTTAAGCAATGTTTTTCCCCTCAGGGCCCTAATGTACCCATGGGGAACTACAGATAGGAGGCGGAAGGGCATCACAAGGAACTACAACTAAGACAGATTCTTGTGTGGAATGTTCAAGTATAGGATTAGACTTCCACCTTGCAGCGGCCAATCACAATATACTCTGAGTGAACTTTACCCACATCTCTTACATTTGTTCATGCTTTACCCATCTACTCTAAAGCAGTTTGAAGGTAACATTTTACCATGCATCTACAAATGATCCTCCTTCACCACTCAAAGGAGACTCCAACAACAGCTCAAATAACCAGTGCAGTTTCCGAGGATCTCTGCTCTCCTGATAAAGAAAGTTACAAATCAGTAACTAGAATACAGAGGAATTTGCTGATTCTACTTTAAGCCATTTAAAAAGAAAGATAATTTAATATTTGTTTTAAATGTTCTTTAGGTTCCTATGTATGTATTATTACATAAGTGAAGAGTGTTTTGCTTTTCTCAAAATTAGGGTCCAATCCAAGAAAAATAAAATCAGGATCATAGAGATATGTGGCATTCTAAGCATGTGCAGTAATACAAATATTTATTACAAATTGCTTGGTAAACTACAGTGATTTTAAAATGGTGTCATTTTAATTTCTATGACATTTTAAAGGATGTAATCTAGTTATGAAAAACTATTAACATTCAGTGTAGAGAAACCTTACTAGATATAAGGTCTGGTCTACATTAGGAAAGAAAAAAAAAAAGGTTATCTACCTTTTCATAACTGTTGTTCTTCAACATGTGTTGCTCATGTCCCTTCCATTCTCGGTATGAGTGCGCTCACGTGCACAGTCGTCTTGAGATTTTTGCCTTAGCAGTATCTGTAGGATCAGCTGTAGTGCCCTCTTGAGTGCTGCGCTCATGCGTTGGTATATTAGGTGCTGCCAACCCTACACCCTCTCAGTTCCTTCTTGCTGGCAACTCCAACAGAGGGTCAGGAGAGCCGATAATGGAATGGACATGAGCAATACATCTCAAAGAACAGTTACAAAAAGGTAAGTAACCGTTTTTTATTTTTCGAGTGCTTGCTCATGTCGCTTCCATTTTAGGTGACTCACAAGCAGCATCCTCGGAGGTGGGCTTGGAGTTCACAGTCTAGTGGCTTGCAGTACTGCTTAACCGAAGCCAGCATTGTCCCAGGCCTGCTGGGTAAATGCGTAATGGGATGTGAACATGTGGACAGACGACCATCTGGATGCCCTACAGCTGTTCTGGATAGGCACTTGGGCTAGGAAAGCTGCCGAGGAGGCTTGCACCCTGGTTGAATGTGTGGTTACGATTTTCGAAGATGATCAGAACAGCAGTGAATACAGGCAGTGATACAAGAAGAAATTCTTTGAGGGGACACTGGATGACCTTTCATCCTGTTGGCCACCGTGACAAACAATTGTGTTGACTTGGGGAATGGCTTGGTCCTTTCAATGTAGAAGGCTAGTGCCCTCCTAACATGTCAGGAATGCAATCTATGCTCCTCCTCCAACTTATGCGACTTTGGAAAAAAGACAGGTAAGTAAAAGTCCTGGCCTGTATGCAACTGCGAGACCACCTTGGGCAGGAAAGCCGGTTGTGGCTACAGCTAGACCTTGTCTTTGTAGAAGACCATATAGGGTGGCTCCGAGGTAGAAGCCCTAATCTCGGAGACCCGGTGGGCGGATGTTATCGCAACTACGAATGCAACCATCCAGCACAGGAGAAGGAGAGAGCAGGAAGCCAGAGGCTCAAAGGGGGGGTCCCGTGAGCCATAACAGCACAAGATTCAGGTCCCATGGTGGAATGGGGTCCCTGACACGTGGGTAGAGGAGCTTGAGGCCCTTGAGGAACTTGGCAGCCATGTCCTGGGCGAAAACTGACCTACCCTTGAGCAGCAGACGGAAGGCCAAAATAATGGCCAAGTGGACCTTGACAGATGAAAGGGACAGGCCTCGGAGCTTGAGATGCAGAAGGTAGTTCAGGATCAACTGCAGCAAAGCCTGCTTGGGCCGAATAACTTTATCCAAGGTCCAACAAGCGAACCACTTCCAGACAGCCCTCCAGCAGAGCAACCTTTCTGTTGCCCAACAGGACCTGCTGGACAGCAACCAGGTGCAGCGCCACCAGATTCGGACACAGAAGACTGCTGTGGTTTTGGGGCAGCGGGTCCAGCCTGAGCAGCAGCTGTAACAGAGCAGCCAGCAGGAAGTCCAGCAGCATGCCGAACCTAAGCTGGTGCTATGAGGATTACCTTCACCTTGTCCTGCTTGATTTTCATGAGAACTCTGTGAATCAGTGGCACCAGAGGGAAGGCGTACAACAGAGGACCACCACAAGAGCAGAAAACTGTCTGACAGAGAGCCTCTGCCAATTCCCAGAATTGAGCAGAAAACGTGGCATTTCCTGTTCTGCCTGAATGCAAACAGGTCCACCTGGGGAGTTCCCCACCTCTGGAAGATGAAACTGGCCAATAGAGGGACCATTTGTGGCGAGACAAGAAGGTCCTGCTGAGGCAATCTGCCAAAGTGATTCCTGGCCCTGGGGAGGCGTGCGGCTACGTGATGGATGCCATGTTGTACACAGTAGTTCCAGAGCCTGAGGCCTTGGCAAAGAGCAGATGACCTGGCCCTGCCTTGCTTGTTGATACAAAACATATCCTCTGTATTGTCCATCAGGACCTGGACCACCTTGCTTTTCATGTGAGGTAGGAAGGCTTGACAGGCCAGGCGAATCGCTCCAAGCATCCTAATATTGATGCTTAAGGAGCATTAGTGACTTGACCAATGACCTTCCACGTTAAGATCTCCCAGGTGGGCTCCCATGGACAAGGGTCACCAACAGCGATGGAGCCGCAGAAGGGAACCTTCTCTAACACTGATGCAGGATTCCACCACCATGTGAGTGACAGCAGTACGTGGTCCAGGACCCAGACCACATGGTGCATGCTGTTTCTGTTGGGGATGAGACCGACGCCAGCCATGCCGGTAGGGGCCCGAGGCGGAGTCGTGCATGCCGGACCATGTAAGTGCAGGCTGCCATGTGGCCCAATAATCATAGGCACATGTGAGCAGTGGCGAGACGGTGGGCTTGTATGCACGAGACCAGGTCCGCCATGGCTTGGAACTGAGCTTCAGGGAGGAAGATTCTGGCCTGAGTAGAGTAGAGGACCACTCCAACGAACTCTACACGTTGTACAGGCATTAAAAGCCAATTTTTTCTCATTTTTCAGCAGCCTCAGGTCTCGAAAGGTAGAGCAAACCAGATCGAGATGCCACCACTGATTCCGGGACCGGCTCTTCATTAGCCAGTTGTCGAGGTATGGATACCATTTTCACCCTTCAGCGCCTCAGGTAGGCAGTCACTGGTGCTACGCACTTTGCAAACACTCTCGAGGCTGACCAGAAACTGAAGAGCAGAGAATTGAAAATGGCAGTGGCCCAACCCAAAACAGAGGACACACAGGTTGAAGTTGTACCTGTCTAGCAGGCCCTGATGGTTAGACACCTGAAATTGCAGACTGGTGGTCAAATAAATTTTCTTGCCAAACAGTCCAGCCTCTTGGTGTCTTCATTTTTCAGTGTGCCACTCACCTGTCCTTTCGTTGCCAGCAGACACAACCAGGGATCCCCCTGCAGGGTGGGTGGCAAGTACTCAACCCCCTTTGCAGGGACAAAGTACTTCTCTTCCACCTTTTGGAGGTAGGTGGGATGGAAGAGGGGGGTCTTTTTGGCAATTGGCGTCCTTTGCCCAAAGCCCCCTTTTTCTGCAGTGCCAATGGGCCCGTCGACTTTGACCACTTCTTAGGCACTGGAGAGGGAGAATGGTCCCAGGTAGGTTCTGGTGCCGTGGGGCATTGTACGCCAATACACTTGGCAATTTTAAGGACCCATGGGTGGACGGGCAGCATGACCTGGGCTGGGGTAAAGGAGGTACAACATTAAAGAGGTCATTGGACCCCTCTGCTAGCTCCTCGACCTCCAAGTAGGTTGGCAGCCACCGTTTTGAGCAGGGTCCGGTGCTTCTTGACGTTGTCAGGGGGCTGGGGGAGCTGCTTGTTTGCGAGGGTCCCGCCATTGACTGCACAGCAGGGGGAGGTACAGCTTCCCCTTGCTCATCTGGGGATGGCTCCTTGAGTGTCAGTGCCTGCTGTGTTGCCCCTGTGTCGGATTCTGCACCGTGCTCCGACTTGGGTGCCAGCTATGCCGGGGCAGCTTGTCTGATGTGGCCTGGGAGGAACGGTGGGAGTACGGGACCGGCATAACAGGTACACCCCATGGGTTCTAGTACAGCCACTGAGTGGACCATTGCCCCAGCCTCCACACTGCTGCTGGAGGAGCCGCGTCGGTCTCACAGGCCGATGGCAATTTGCCTTTTATAGGTGAGGGGTGGAACTCCCCTTCAGGCTCAGACCATTCCCCTTCCGCTGACCAGGGCAGAGCTGTAGATGCCTGAGTCTGCTGACTGACTCTTGTTTGCGACCAGTAAGCAGAGGGCGAGGACCGGTGCCTGCCTGAAGAGAGGTACTGGCAAGCCAGAGACCGGTGCCGTGACCGGGAATGCTCCCGCACTGGGGGGACTGACACCTAGGAGACCGCCTAGGCCATGGTGATCTGCGCTGTGGCAAACTCTAGTGGGAGACCTGATGGTACTATGGGTACCCAGATCAGTGTCGCGACTCAGGTGTCCTGTGCCTTGGCATCAAGGACCTGTGTCTTCTAACTGTGGACCGAGGCTGTGATGCCGGGGATACGGTGATGAGGATCGACGCCTGCAGTCCGGGGATCGGGGGTGCTCCACTGCTTTAGGGGGCGGTTCCATAACTGGCTTGCCCATAGATGCGAGGGCCTTCACCAGGTCCATCACCTTGGTTGGTGTCTGCAGTAGTGGTCAGCCTACTTGCTCTTTGGCTGCTGGGCCTGCTTCAGGCAAAGATGACCCCTGCTAGCGGCCGGGACCTCTTACTGCTCCTGGGTATCGGAGGCGAGTCCCTGGATGGACTAGGGGGGCCGACTGCAGCGGTTCTCCTGAGCAGCTCCGGGACAGGCACCTGGCCTAACACAGGTCCTTTGCCCAAAGCCCCCTTTTTCTGCAGTGCCAATGGGCCCGTCGACTTCGACCACTTCTTAGGCACTGGGGAGGGAGAATGGTCCCAGGTGGGTTCTGGTGCCGTGGGGCACTGCATGCCAATGCTGAAGTGCTGGGCATGGAGCCTGACCAAGAGGGCTCCAAGGTAGGATGAAGCGTAGCCTCCATGAGAAAGATCCTCAAGCGGATATCCCGCTCCTTCTGAGTTCGAGAGTGAAAGCTTTTGCAGATCCTGTTTCTGTGGGACTCCCCCAAACACTTTAAACAGCTCTTGTGGGGGTCACTAACATGGCTTAAAGCCTGGGGAATGGTGCATGCCCCGCTCCAAGGTGAAGTCCCAGCGGGGACTCTAACTCCTAAACAACTACTTTAACACTTAACTTACAGGTCTAAGTACCTATCAACTGACAACGAAGGAGACAACAATGGACTGTAAGAACTAACGCAAGACAAGGCGCTCTGACCAACTGTCACGGGTGGTAAGAAGGAACTGAGAGGGCATTGGGCTGACACTGATTAATATACCAACGCATAAGCACAGCACTCAAGAAGGAGCTGCATCCGACCCTACGGATACCACCAAGGCAAAAATCTCAGATGACTGTGCATATAGGCAAGTGCACACCTAGAATGGAATTGACATGAGCAAGCACTCAAAGAAGAATTAAGTCATCTTAACTACGTTGCTCAGAGGTGTGAAAAATCCATACACCTGAGCGGCAGCATTAAGCAGACCTACCCCCCACATACCGGTAGACTGTGCTAGGTTAATGGAAGAATTCTTCTGTCAACCCTAGCTACTGCCTCTTGGGGAGGTGGATTACTACACCATCGGAAGAACTCCTCCCATCATTGCGGCCAGCCTCTACATCGGTGGTTCTCAACCTTTCCAGACTACTGTACCCTTTTCAGAAGTCTGATTTGTCTTGCATACCCCCCAAGTTTCACCTCACTTAAAAACTACTTGCTTACAAAATCAGACATAAAAATACAAAAAAGCGTTCACAGCACACTATTACTGAAAAACTGCTTACTTTCTCATTTTTACCATATCATAAAATAAATAAATTGTAATATAAATATTGTGCTTACATTTCAGTGTATAGTATATAGAACAGTATAAAACAAGTCATTGTCTGTATGAAATTTTAGTTTGTACTGAATTTGCTAGTGTGTTTTATGTAGCCTATTGTAAAACTAGGCAAGTATCTGGATGAGTTGATGTACCCCCTGGAAGACCTCTGCGTACCCCCAGGGGCACATGTACCCTGGTTGAGAACCACTGCTTTACACTGAAGTGGTACAGCTATGTTGCTGTAGCATTTCAAGTGTAGACAAGCCCCTTAAAGGTCAAAAGGCCACCCTATATAATGTTAATCTGCATCTATATATTTTCCAGATCCTTTTCAATACGCACATGATTAAACTTTGCACTTTTTATTTTATAAACTGAGGACAGTTCTGTGGTCTGAGCTTCAAAAGGAGATCAAGGAAAAATTCAGCACTAATGGTACAAGATTTTACAGTAAGTGCAGAGATTAATGTAATCAACAGCTAGTTCTTACATAGCTATCATAAAACTAGAAAGCAGATGAAAGTGTGAACTATATTTCCAGAAGAAAAAGCATCCACAATTGTGAATGAGAAAATGCATTTTAATCTTTGCTGTGGGACTACAAGGATTAGTATGTAATGCAATTTTTAGGTTGTATTTACGACTCTGAATTTAATCCTAATACAATAAATCTAAATATTTTTTTTCATAAAATTCTTGTTTACATGTTACCAAAAATGTGTGTTTAATTTATTTTAACTTGAATAATGAGCAAAGCTAAGAAATATGGAGAACTTACACAGGAAGTTGCTATACATGTTCCCCAATCGTTATATGTTTCCACGGTAATATTGGATAAAGCTGTTCGAAGTAGTGGACACAAAAGCTTCCAAAGTTTCTCTACCTACTCAACAGAAAAGCAAAGGTGAGATTATGGATTTTGCCATGTATGACTCCTACTTAACTTCTATAACTCCCAACCCCTCAAAGAGCAATTTGCTTCTTACAGTAGCTCACCATTATTAGAATCCTGAAAAAAATTACCAGGAAATGCAACAATTCAAACTGCCAACATCTCTTTCTACCTTATTTACAGGGTGCTCTGAACTACTGCTCAGTCAAGTTCACACATATGCGGCCTGTTGGGTCATTTCAGTTTAAGTACAATACTACTACAGGATTGCACACACTTGGTTGTTTCTGCAGGCTGAGTGCTCTGTGCACACCAGGGGCTCCTTACATTCATCTAGTCTTTCCCCACGTTCCTTGTGTGCCACCCTCCCATCCCCTTCTATTTCTGCAATCACCCACCCCATCCTCCTTGCTGGGTCTCTGTGTGCCCCCCATTCTCACCCCATGTCCTCCCATGCCAAAGGTTTTGTGTGTTTCCCAATCCCTCCTTCCCTCCTGTGTCAGGGGCTCTGTGTCATCCCCATTCACTCCATTCTCCACACCATTCTTATTCTTTCCTCTCCCTTCCATCTCCTCTCTTTCAGGATGTCTACATTTTAAAACTGTATTGAGAAGATGGGCAGAGCTGAGATGGGGGTTTTGTTACACTGAAAGGTGTTACTGGCTGCCATCAACCAGCTTTTTGATCTATAGACAATTATTTACTCCTGGGGGAATTCTGCACCACTGCGCAACGTAAAATTTTGCAGAAATTAATGTTGTGCACACAGAATTCACCCCCTTCCCCCAAATGGGCTGCAGAGATGTTGGCCACCACTAGGGACCGCTGACCTGGTGCAGCCCAACTCGCAAATAGAAGACAAGGCCAGGGACGGGGGGAAGGGACCAGAAAGAGATCCAGAGGATTCTCAGCAACTGCAGTACTTAGCATGCCCTGAAGGAAGGAGGCGATGGCATGCAGGAAACTCCATATAAGCCCAGACCCAGCATCACGCTGTTTCTCTCTCTGGATCCCTGGGATCTGGGAAGTAGGGGGTATATGAGAATGTCTGGGCTGGAGGGGGCCAACAGCTGGGCTCTGGGTGTAGGGGATGTGAGTGCCTGGGCTAGGGAGGAGGGGGCTGCAGCTGGCCTCTGGGGGGCGGAGGGTGAGTGTCTGAGCTGGTGTGGATGCGGCTGGGCTTTGGGAGGGGAGGTGTGAGTTTATGGGCTGGGGGCCGCCCGTAACTGGCCTCTGGGGGGGTAGGGGATGCGAGTGTCTGGGCCAAGGAGGGCCCCATGGCTGGGCTCTGCGGGGGCTGGTGGTGAGTATCTGGCCCCCCTGGCTGGGCTCTGTGGGGGAAGGGACAGAGAAATAGGAACTGAGTTGTTGTAGGGGTTTCTTTAACTCTATTTCCGGGGGAATTTTTGTGTATGTCTGTATTGTTACAAACATACTTGCTGACAGGTATTTTGAAATAAATTACCAAAATAAATGAAACTGGCATGATTATACAGCTTTATTTTGACAAAATAAAATTTGCAGAATTTTAAAACCGTGTGCGCAGAATTTTTAATTTTTTGGTGCAGAATTTCCCCAGGAGTAACAATTACACAGGTGGTTTAAGCTGCTGGGTCTACTAACCAGATGACAGAGGCTCTGTGTGTTCCCCCCATTTCCACCTTCTGTTTTTCCAATTTTCACCAAAATCAATACAGTTCTGACCATTGATTCCCAGACTATTCCCTGAGTGAGGTAATATCTTTTATTGGACCAACTTGTGTTGAGTGAAACAAGCTTTCAAGCCCAAAAAAGTTCCTTTTCAGGCCCAGACCTCAAAAGCTTGTCACTCTCATCAACCAAAGTTGGTCCAATAAAAGATATTATCTCACCCACCTTCTCTCTCTGATATTCTGGGATAAACATGCTACGACTACGCTACATAGAATAGTCTCTGAAATTTTAAAATTGATTGAGTGTGGCACTCAAAAGTTGTCTAAATCAGTGACACACAGACCTCAGTGGTTCAGGAGCCAAATTGGCAATCAATATTACCCAAAAGAGTCACAGTAGTGTGAATACACTGTTTCATTTACTATAGTACTATATATTCATATTTAAGCAGTATGCCAGGGGAATTATTTAATTTATATATTGTGACAGACCCAGGCCAGTGGGGTATGGGAGTCTGGTAGAGGGCAAATGGATGAGTAGTTTTCTGTTCCCTGAGTGACAAGAGCAGGGGCTGCACTAGAGTAATCAGGAACTTGCTAGAACCAATTCAGGCAGACAAGCTGATTAGAACACCTACAGCCAATCAAGGCAGGCTAATCAAGGCACCTGGGTTTAAAAAGGAGCTCACTCCAGTCAGGAGGAGCTAGAGGAGAGGAAGTGAGTGTGAGGAGCTGGGAGGAAGAGGTACAAGGAGCTGAGAGTAAGAGGCTGTGCTGCTGGAGGACAAAGGAGTACAAGCGTTATCAGACACCAGGAGGAAGGTCCTGTGGTGAGGATAAAGGTGGTGTTTGGAGGAGGCCATGGGGAAGTAGCCCAGGGAAGTGTAGCTGTCATGCAGCTGTTACAGGAGGCACTATAGACAGCTGCAATCCAAAGGGCCCTGGGCTGGAACCCGGAGTAGAGGGCGGGCCTGGGTTCCCCCCAAACCTCCCAACTCCTGATCAGACACATGAGAAGCTGACCCAGACTGTGGGGAAGATCACTGAGGTGAGCAAAATCTGCCAAATAAGCGCAGAACCCACCAAGGTAGAGGAGGAACTTTGTCAACAATATATCTATCTATCTATATTATTCTTACAGCAAAATGACTGATGAACTATTATTATTTCATCAACTACAAGTGGTTAATAACATAGCAAAAGCATCCCAATTAGTTAACAACTTAGGTTGGTTAATAATTAAATCACACAGTGTTTTAATATCATGTGCTGCAAAGAACCGTAGGAGATACATTAAAGAGCCACTTGTGGCTCAGGTGCCTCAGCCTAAGTATCACTGGTCTAAACAGAGAGATGCCACCAAATTAAGTGTAAAACCTCACAAGCTCAGCCAACCCCCCAAATTCAGATCTGCAAAGAGTTTTGGGAAGCAGTTTGTATGAGGTGCTATAGAAGGGAAATATAACAGCAGCAGCAATATATTGAGATCTTTGAACAGAATATATGTGGAAATGCAAAGCGCTCACCAAACTTAAGTGAATTAAGCCTCACAATACTTTTGATGTAGGGTAGGAAAGTGTTATTTCCATGAGGAAATTGAGTAAGTCAAATCACTTGCCCAAGGTCACACAGCTAATCCCTGGAAATCAGTCAGTGCAAGAGGCACCAATAGAACCCAGATCTTTTGATTTATAATTGTGAGATATAATTCCTAATGTTTCCAGCTGCCATATATAAACTGTAGCAAGTAGTCCCCAACGTGATTTGCCATGAGATCAGCCTTCAAGGCAAATCTTCCATTATCTTATGGATGAAATTATCTTACATTTATATGGTGCCTTTCATCCCAAAGCACTCTGAAATGTAGCGACCTATGTAAGGAGCAAAATCTAGAATGTATATTTTGTTGAGTACAACATTTTTTAATTAAGAGACTTGAATTCCCTTTTCAACAATCTCTTAATTTCTTAAATACTTCAAAGACTGTTAATGACTCATTTTCTCTATTACTAGATGGTGTTGAGGTTTGGGTGTACATCAAGAGGTTTTACTTGTTTAGTACACTTTCTAGAGATTGATCAGTTGATTCAAGATATAACGACTCAGTATTCTACATATTGTTTTAGAGCACAAAGGAAAATCCCAACAAATGACAGGGCACTTTTGTAGTCTCCAGTCTCAGATACTTTATTCTCATGTTTGCAACACAGTACTCTTAATTTTTTTTAATGCAGTAATAAGCAATGTATAGCTAATTATGTTAAAATTCATTTAAGGTCTTGTTTACGTTACAAAATGTTGTTAGCAAAAGTTATGCCACTTAAAACTGCTGTTGCACATCCACACTAGCCTCTTGTGTCAGCGGAGTGCATCCACACTTGCTGCTCTTGCTTTGACACAGAGAGCAGTGCACTGTAGTAGCTATCCCACTATGCAACTGGCCACAGGGTGTTTTGGGAAGAGTTGCATTGCCTCATGGGGCGGGTTCAGCATCACAGGATGCAGGTTTTATCAATCCCATCGTTCCCTTCCAGGGGCATCCTAGTAGACTGTCAGTTGCTTTTTCAACTGAAGTATGTAGAGTGAGGGAGAGGAGAGTGGTGTGCCTGAGGCAAGGGAGACAGCAGGCTGACCAACCTATCCTGAGGCAGGGGGACACCCCGCCATGTCAGCCCCCGGCTCTGCTTGGCACAAGAGTCTTTCCCGAAGCAGCCCACTCTGTCTGCCTGCCTATGGTTCTGTGAGTTCCTCAGTTATCCCACAGCCTCCTCAGATGTGCTGGGGATCATCAACACAGCACAGCAGTCCTGTCCTCCCCCAACCCAACCCCACCTTGCTCCCTGCAGCAGCAGTCGGCCTGCCTCGGTGTTCCTAGTGAAGGGCAGAACAGGTGCTTTCCAATGATTTGCTCTTTGTTCCCTAAGGGGAGCAGCACACTGAGCTGTTAGATACTTCCTGGAGCTTTGAAAAGAGAGGAGTGCATGCCTGCAGCACAGCAGAGATCAAAACAGTGAGCAGAGTAGTCACGGCTGGCATTGTGGGATACTGGGGAAAGCCAGTTGTGTCAACAAAACTAACAGCAATGTCTACACTGATGCCTTGTCGCTTTAACTTTGCCGCAAAAGGCTTTATGTTGAGGTGATTTTGTTTTGCCACCAAAAGTAGCTTTGTAGTGTGTACACCTTCCCTGCTTTGTTGGCAAGAGCTCCCTTTTGCCAACAAAACTTTGTGGTGTAGACAAGGCCTAACTCTCGATGTGAGACAAAAGTTTAAAGTTAATTTGCAGAAGTGAAGATTCAAATTCTAGGAAACCTATAAATACATTCAGCAGTACAGCAGGGTGAATTTTTTGGA
The DNA here is from genome assembly GCF_003597395.2 of Chelonoidis abingdonii. Taxonomy (NCBI): domain Eukaryota; kingdom Metazoa; phylum Chordata; order Testudines; family Testudinidae; genus Chelonoidis; species Chelonoidis abingdonii. The sequence continues at coordinate 186,479,555 of NC_133771.1, read as the reverse complement.
AAAATAAATAGCCTATTCACACAAAAATGAAATGTCAGATGACCTATAACTGTGAATTTGACTGATCAGTTTCAGCTGGGGAAAAGTTTTTCAGCAGAGAGTTTGTCCTTTGACACCTTTAGCCTAGTGGTTAGGGCCAGGGCTGACCTTAGCATGGGCAACTGCTCAGGGTGCCATGGTAGGGTGGCTGTCAAGAGAGTGTGTCACAGGAACAGCCCCCTGCCACTCTGATCCTCACAGCCGCAGCCCACAGTCCACCTCCAGCCTCGCTCTGCCCCCAACCCCTGCACCACCTGCACCTCCAATCTGGCCTGCCTCCCGCCCAGCTCCTCCCCCAACTTTGGTCTGCCCCCATCCCCTGCTCTGCCTGCATCCCTGCTTTGCCCTCATCCCTGGCTCTGCCTGTACCTCCAATCCATGTTCTCGCCCCACTCCCAGCTCTGCCTCCAGATCTGATCCACCTCCATCCCCCACTTCACTCCCAGCTTCGCTTCCAGCCCCAGTCCACCTGTACCTCCACTACACCCTCAGCCGAGCTCCATCTCTCACCCAGCTCCACTCCCCCGCCTCACTAAGGGTGCAATTTAGGTAACGCAGGCCCTGATCAGGGCACTTGGCTGGGATGTGGAAGACCCAGGTCTGAACCCCTAAATCTGGAGCATGACTGGAACAAAGATCTGCCCCCTTAATGCCTCCACCTTCCCTGAGCATCCTAACCACCAGACTATGAGACTGTTGTTCTTAATCTCTCCCATTGAAGTTGTTCCACTTTGTAGAAACAAATATTCGCTGGGAAGAGAGAGAGCAACTCGATAGCCTGATGATTAAGGCACTCATCTAGAAGGTAGGAGTTGTGGATTTAATTCCCTCCTCTGAATCAGGCACAAAGATTTGAATCCGCATCTACAAACTGTAACAGCTTCAACAATAGAGAATAAAAGCAACACATTTATATGGTATGGCTACACTTGGAATTTCGGAGCGCTGCCACAGCAGCCCTTTGACGTGTGAGTGTGGTCAGAGCGGCAGCGCTGGGAGAGAGCTCTCCCAGCGCTGCACATAAACCACATCCTTTACGGGTGTAGCGTGCAGCGCTGCGAGCCGCGCTCCCAGTGCTGCTGCCCTGATTACACTGAGGCTTTACAGCGCTGCATCTTGCAGCGCTCAGGCGGGTATTTTTTCACACCCCTGAGTACGAAAGTTGCAGCGCTGTAAAGTGTGAGTGTAGCCAAGCCCATAGCTTGGTTGTTAGGATGCTCATCTGAGACATTTGTGGAATCTTGAGTTCAAATCCCTGCCCCAGAGTGGATTCAAACCTGGATCTCCCACATCCCAGGCAGTGCCCAAACCACTGGGTCATAGGTTATAAAAAAGAACACCACCTGACCCATCAAGTTTGCAGGCCCAAAATGGACTTTTCCAAATTCTGAATTATTTTCAGAACCAAACTGAATATTTTCCCTGAATTTTTCCACTTTCTGGCTGACCTGAAAAATCACCCAGCTCCATTCAGCACATTATTTTTCTTTGACATTTTAAAATGCTGTTCACTCTGAAAAGTGAAACTGGTGCCTCCTAATTCATGTTTGCTCTGTGTATCCAGAGTTATTTCTGTTTATTTTAACGAACAAATATTTTAGCATTACTGAACCAACACAGCTAAGATTCAGCGACCTGGATTTTATTCTACCTTGCACATCAATGGCAATGTCTAAAGCTATGTATGAATGTATATATTTATGGAAAAGTTCAAGGCTATGGTTTTGTGCAAGTGTCAATGAGTATAATCAGCATACTATGTAGTTGCATAGGCATAAATGATGTATTTAATCTGGCCTGCAGAATCTTCATTATTGCTGATGAAGCATTATATGGAAAGAACACATTGACTTTCAGACCTCAGACTGAGTTTACAGGGCTGGAAGTTACAAAAAAAATATTTTTTTCTTGCATACTGAGCATATTTAAATATGGAAATCACTGAGACCCAATTAACTTGGGATTCCACAATACTATGTGAAGAGAGTCACTTTTCAGAGTAGAAATGCATTTTTAAGACAGCACGTGAAAGTTAGTTTTTAAGTAATATGCTGAAAGACCTTCAACCTGGTCATGAGCACATGCTGATTAAACAACTGGAACCGATTCCTTTACTTTTACAGATCACTTAAAAATGTTACGTACACACCTTTTCAAATGTCCAGTGTTTAGAGCCTCTTATCAGGCCAGCTATAATTTCAGCTACACATCGTTGGGTACTTTCATGAGAGTCTGCAACCAGATGTTCCAAGTGGGGCTTCAGAACTGGCAAGAAGGCATCATCAAAGTTTCTGAATAGGCCCTGTTAAACAAGATTACACTTAAAAATATTTTAAGTGAAATATTTTTAACCTTTAACATTGCATACAATTTATATTAATATTCCAAAGCTAATAAGAGCACCAGCTTGTATTGCTACTGTCACTGAAAAACTAGTAGTGTTAATTCTGTATGGAATATTCCTTTTCCTATTTATTGTCCCAAACACCTCAGAATTTGGACCCATCTACTGCTATAGTAGATACAATATACAAATATGGATAGTACACATACATGATGCATCATTTTGAGTTGTACAAGTTTTTAATTATTTAACCAAATTTATATATATTAACATAGTGTTATTAGTCATAGAATCATAGAATATCAGGGTTGGAAGGGATCTCATGAGGTCCTCTAGTCCAACGCCCTGCTCAAAGCAGGACTAATTCCCAACTAAATCATCCCAGCCAGGGTTTTGTCAAGCCTGACCTTAAAAACTTCTAAGGAAGGAGATTCCACCACCTCCCTAGGTAGCCTATTCCAGTGCTTCACCCACCCTTCTAGTGAAAAAGTTTTTCCTAATATCCAACCTAAACTTCCTCCACTGCAACTTGAAACCATTACTCCATGTTCTGTCATCTGCTACCACTGAGAACAGTCTAGATCCATCCTTTTTGAACCCCTCTTTAGGTAGTTGAAAGCCGTTATCAAATCCCCCCTTATTCCTCTCTTCTGTAAACTAACAATCCCAGTTCCCTAAGCCTCTCCTCATAAGTCATGTGCTCCAGCCCCCTAATCATTTTTGTTACCCTCCGCTGGACTCTTTCCAGTTTTTCCACATCCTT